>NW_018391646.1:0-5642 GCF_900095145.1 Mus pahari
CCTTGGTCTTGCAAACTTTATATGCCCCAATACAGGGGAACACCAGGGCCAAGAAGGGGGAGTGGGTGGGTAGGGGAGCAGGGATGGAGGGTATAGGGGACTTTGGGGATAGCATTTAAAATGTAAATGAAGAAAATACCTAATAAAAATTAGAAAAAATTTATAGTAGCTGCACATTGGCGTTCTGTTCTTTAAAAGCTTCAGGACAGGATTTGAAGAGATAGCTCAGTGTTGAGTACTTTTTGCTCATGCAGAGGAGCTGGGTTTGATTTCTCCAGCAATGACCTGGTGGCTCATAACTATCTATAACTCTAGTTCCAGGGCATCCATTGTCTTCTGATCCAGGCATGCAAGTGGTGCATGGACATACATACAGGAAGAATACCCACATATGTAAAATAAAATGAATAAAAGTTCTGGGATAATATTTAATTCAAGTGTTCGTCTCCAAAATGTAAGAACTATAGGCCAACTTTATAGTTACAAATGGTGAAACCATATTTTTATAATCATTCATTATTAATTGTACATCTATACCTTATAAATATATGACATGTATTAGAAGCCATATTTAAAAAGAATAACATAATAAGATGAAAGAGAGTAATCTAACATGTTTTTTCTTATCCCAAAGTTATACACTTCAACTTCCTACTTCATATCCACTGCTTTACAAATGTTTACAACATACAGAAAATATGAATCTTCTAATTCATCAAGTGGCATCATTCTCTGGAGCTCACTGCACCAGAAAAAGACCACAGTTACTATGACTACAAACTGAGTTGTTAACATAAACATGCACTAAAAAAGTCATTTGTTTTATTTGAAAAAACGTAATGCTAGGGTCAATCTAAGTATTATGCACATTCTAGGAACACTCTCTTAACTGAGACCTATAAGTCTTCAAGCTCTATTGTTTGCTCATTTGTTTGTTCTCTGCTGATGCAGGCTTGACCTTGCTATATAACCCAAGATGGTGTCAAATTTGTGTTCCTTTTACTTCTGGCTCCTCAGTGCTGCAGCTACTGGTGTTCACCCCAATCTGAGCTGTTTAATTTAAATTTTAAGTGTTTACCAGACATTTTTATTTGATGACACTGAAAGTTCCATAACTGAAGAATCACAAGATTTATACTCATATAATGCTAACCAGAAAGTCATAGAATAAAAGAAAACATCACAGATGGTGTCTACAAAGTAATACAGTGCTAAGAAAAATTGGACCCACTGTGACACACTGTACACTCACTAACCTTGCAGTCCGAAGTAGTGTACAGGTCTGGGCTGCTCAGGCCAATGTGAAAACATTGGAGCAGGTTCAGAGCAGACACTGGATGTATAGTTATCGCAGTTTCTGGCTTTCCCATTACTGTAGGTTGTAAAATTTAGTTGTAAGTAATAAAACCCAAAGTGTCCTAATAAACATTGGTAATAATGAAGAAGCCATTACTATTAAATTGACCCAGAACAAAAGATTAAGGAGCCTAAAAGCATCTGTCTGAAGAGACCTGAAACAAAAGAGACCAAGAGCTGCTTTTTATGAAGTTACACATTCTTCCAAGAAAAACAAAAACCATTTCACCCCTTCATTATATCAGTATTTGATTTTACAACAGTCTTATTTGATCAAATTCTGGTGATCCTTTGCTTCTGCTTCTTGGACTTTTAATAAGATAAGGGACATATAAATATACTATATCAAAGGTTTCCCTATCATTTTAAGATTTACCATTCTAGTGAGTAATAACCAAAAAGCTGTATGACAGCTCAGAGAGAGCCTGAAGTGAGTATGTGACTTTCAGGTGACAAGATAGATGGTGTTGGCTGATGTACTGTCCACTGTCAGCAGCAAGAATAAGTCTTCAGAACTCACAGGACATGAAGACCTTAGCCACCCAAGCTAGTTCCATGGAATCTTTGTAAAATATATAGACAGCATGAATAAATCCTGATCACTCATTAAGTGGATATTAATTCATAACTATTACCTGATCCTCTTAAATGACTTGATTCACCTCTTAAAGCATGAATTATTGGTTGGGAATGGAGTTTAGTGCAGGTGTAACTGACAGCATTAGAAGCTAACTAGAATATGACATCTAAGCCAATTCCCTTGAGATGAAGCAGCAGCAGCGGGAGTGTCACTGTGGAGAAGCAATCACACCCAGAGTGGAAGATGCCTGGCAAGATTTTGGGAAATACATAAAAATGTTCAATGAAAATGTGTATGTGTGAGTGTGTGTGCATTTGTGTGAAATTATTTGGCTAATGAGTCTAATAGAGGAATAGCATAATGTATGCCAGCACTGTTAACATGAATAAGTGTACGTCCCTTGAGTGAAAAATTAGTTACATAAAGTTTCTTAAATAAAATGACCATTAATGAAAATAGAAAGTGTTCTTTGTTTTCCAGTTGATTTGATCAGATCTATTGCCCCTGCCTAGTGTACTAGTGCAGACTTTTAATGTAAATTATTCAAAACAAACTGAATATTGTGTAATACTTAAAAACTTAAACTCTCATTTATATCAGTTGTTTTTTCTGGTGTTGATAACCTTTGGCCAATGACTTAATAACAGCTATTGGCATTATTTTGTTGCATTTATTGACAATGATTTCATAACTACATTATATGTTTTATACTTTAATTTTGTTGTATTCTGTGTTGGAGATTTAGGTTCTCCATTTCTAATCAAACTAATTATGCTCCTGCCTTAGCTTTAAAAGTGCTGGAATCATAGGTGTATGACACAACACCTGCCTTCACTTACTATTTTAATCTCATGTGTGTGTGTATATATATATATATATATATATATATATATGTGTGTGTGTATGTTATATATTATTATATTATGTTATATGTTGTGTGTTATATGTTGTATGTTATAAAACAACATATCATATATCATATATTATATATTATTTATACTGTACATGCACTATAAAAAAGTGATATGATACATGACACTTTCATTCAATATATAATATTCATTATTTTTCTTCACCCTATTAGCCCTTCCTGTCTTTATCCACCCTTCTGCTACACCTCCATACTTTCCACAATAATCTCCTTTTACTGTTATGTATATAATATCCTGAAACCATAGTAGGTGAAATCTATGTTATTTATAAATCATTACACTGATATTTCTATGTCTATAAGAATCTGTTCTCTTTGCTTGCTTATGCTACAGAATGGCTCAAAAGTAAAATTCTAAGCAGAGAATTCTCCAAACATTTATTACAGAATCCTGGTCCTATTCTACCACCTACTTACAGCTCTCACTATTAATGAAAGGAAAAAGACACACTCACCAGCTGGGCCTTTGATGTACATCCTTGTAGAATGAGGCCCTAAGAAGTAGTTATAAGGAAGGAATGCCCTCAGCTCATCTCCCTCTAGACCCATAGTTATGGTGTCATCTGGAGAAAGGAGTTCTGACCTTGAGATTGTTAAAAAGTTGCACCATCAAATGGAAAAGTGAACTTCTCTACTTCCAAGAGAAAAGTAGAGTGGGAACAGCTGAGCTCTGGGTTTCCCATGTGTGAGCTAGTCTCTCCAGGCCATATCTGTCTGTGTGGATTAACTGATCCCAGTCCTTGTGAACAAAACAAAAGTAACAATGAAAGCAATGCCTTTAACAGAAGTACAAAGACATTTCAGATTCCCCAAGGTGTCCTTCCTGCTTGCAAAACATTCCCAGAAGCCTCCATACTTCAGGGTATCATCTAGAAATTAATAACACTTATGCAAACATTACAAAAATGTCACCTCCACCAAACACACTTAGGAAAAGTAATCTTTCTTACAGAGAACACAGTGGTGAGGTAATGCAACTGTATTGTCAGTAGAAATGGGCTGTGGGGCTGGGATGTAGGTCAGTCTGTAGAGTGCATGCCTCTATATGCACAAAGGAAGAATATCTGGGTTTGAAACATAGCACTACATAATAGTAATTATTGTATGTATTGCCACACATAGTAATGTACACATAAATAACTCCCTTAAAGATATATAGCAGATCACAGGTAAACAGGTCAAAGCCCTAAAAGAGAAAACACAAAAAATCCCTTAAAGAATTATGGGAAAACACAACAAAACAAGTGAATGAATTAAATATATAGAAAACAGTGATTCCTAAATTAAAGAGTCAGTAAATATCTTCAACAAAATTATAGAAAAAAAAAAAAACTTCCCTAACTCAAAGGAAGAGAAGTCCATGAACACACAAAAAGCCTACAGAACTCCAAATAGTTTGGACCAGAAAAGAAATTCCTCCCATCACATAATAATCAAAACACCAAAGTCACTAAACAAGGAATATTAAAAGCATTAAGTGAAAAAAGAATTACACCAGACTTCTCACCAGAGACTATAAAAGCCAGAAGATCCCGAGCAGATGTCATACAGTCCCTAAGAGACAACAAATGCCAGCCCAGGCTACAATACCAAGGAAAACTCTCAGTTTCCGTAGATGGAGAAACCAAAGTATTCCATGAAAAACCAAATTTACACAATATCTTTCCACAAATGCAGCCCTACAAAGGATAATAGATGGAAAACTCCAACACAGGGAGGGAAACTAAACCCTAGAAAAAGCGAGAAAGTAATCTTCTTTCAACAAACCCAAAAGAAGATAACCATACATACATGATCCCACCTCTAACAAAAGAAAAAAAAAACAGGAAATAACAATCACTTTTCCTTAATTTCTCTTAACATGAATGGACTCAATTCTTCAATAAAATAACACAGACTAGTAGACTGGATACATAATCAGGACCCAGCATTTTGCTGCATACAGGAAACCTACCTCAGTGACAAAAACAGACACTACCTCAGAGTAGAAGGCTGGACAAAAAATTTCCAAGCAATTGGTCCCAAGAAATAAGCTGAGTAGCTATTGTAATATTGAATAAAATCAACTTTCAATCCAAAGTTATAAAAAAGAATAAGGAAGAAAACTTCATAATCATCAAAGAAAAAAATCTACCAAGAAGAAATCTCAATTCTGAACATCTATGCTCCAAAGGCAAGGGTTCTACACTCATAAAATAAAGTTTACTAAGCTCAAAGCACACATTGCACATCACACAATAATACTAGGAGACTTCAACATCCCACTCTCAGCAATGGAAAGATCATGGAAATAGAAACTAAACAGAGACACAGGGAAACTAACAGAAGTTACGAACCAAATGGAGTCAACAGATATCTATAGAACTTTTTATCCTAAAACAGAAGAATATACCATCTTCTTGGCACTTCATGGTACCTTCTCCAAAAGTGACTATATAATTGGTCACAAAGAGGCCTCAACAGACACAAGAAGATTGAAATCACATGCATCCTATCAGATCACCACAGACTCAGGCTGGTCTTCAATAATAACAAAGACAACAGAAAACCCACATAGACATGGAAGTTGAACAACGCTCTACTCAATCATAACTTGGTCAAGGAAGAAATAAAGAAATTAAAGACTTTTTTAATTTAATGAAAAAGAAGGCACAACATATCAAAACTTATGGGACACAATGAAAGCAGTGCTAAGAGGAAACCTCATAGTTCTGAGTGTCTCCAAAAAGAAACTGGAGAGATCATACACTAGCAGCTTGACAGCACACCTGAAAG
>NW_018391646.1:6942-8067 GCF_900095145.1 Mus pahari
AGCTCCCTAAGCGTATATAAGCAGCACCTTTTTCCTCCTTCGGGGTCCTCTCCATCACGTTAAGAAAACTGTACAATAAATGCTTTCCTGCAGAAGAATCCTGTTGTCGGGCATCGTTCTTGCTGGCGAGGTGGTGCGCCGAACAAGGCTTGTCGACACCCACCTTGCCAGCAAGGAATGACGCTGCACAACAGGATTCTTCTGCACACGTTTATTGGGAGAGCTTGATTGCTGAGGCGAAAGACCCCAAGCCCTAGCACTAGCGCTGCTTTTATAGGCCTAGGACTGCCATGGCCATGTCTGATTGGTTCTGCTTTCAGTCCTTAATTTACATGCCCTGAGACGGGCTGAGACTTGGTGTGAACCCCATTTGCACCTGCGCACATTGGTTGTTTACCCGAAATACACGGGTGGTGGCCAGTGGTAGCCAGCACCATCTTGTAATGGCGTTACATGGCTTCCCACACACTATCTTCAGATGACATGATAGTATACTTAAGTGACCGCAAAAATTCCACCACAGGACTCCTAAACCAGATAAACAACTTCAGCAAAGTAGCTGTATGTAAAATTAACTCAAACAAATCAGTAGCCTTCATATACTCAAAGGATAAACAAGCTGAGAAAGAGATTAGGAAAATTACACCCTTCACAATAATCACAAACAGTATAAAATGTCTTGGTGTGACTCTAACTAAGCAATTGAAAGATTTGTATGACAAGAACTTCAAGAAGATCTCAAAAGATGGAAAGATGTTCATGGATTGGCGTTACTAATATGTAAAAAACGGCCATCTTGACAAAAGCAGTCTACAGATACAGTGCAATCACCATCAAAATGCCTACTCAATTCTTTATAGAGTTAGAAAGAGCAATTTCCAAATTCGTTTGGAATAACAAGAAAACCCAGGATAGTCAAAACTATTCCCAACAATAAAAGAACTTCTGGATTGGGAAAGGATTTTTACCAATCTTAAATCTGATAGAGGACTAATATCCAATATATACAAAGAGCTCAAGAAGCTGGACTCGAGAAATTCAAATAACCCCATTAAAAAATGGGGTACAGAGCTAAACAAAGAATTCTCAACTGAGGAATACCAAATGGCTGAGAAACATCTGAAA
>NW_018391646.1:8607-11617 GCF_900095145.1 Mus pahari
TCTTGCAAACTTTATATGACCCAGCACAGGGGAAGGCCAGGGCCAAGTAGTGGGAGTGGGTGGGTAGGGGAGCAGGGGCGGGAGGGGGTTATAGGGAACTTTTGGGATAGCATTTGAAATGTAAATAAGAAAATAATAATATTAAAAAAAAGGACTTCTGGAGAAATCACCATCCCTGACCTCAAGCTGTATTCTAGAGCAATAGTGATTTAAAACTGTATGGTATTGGTACAGAGACAGGCAGATAGTGGAACAGAATTGAAGACCCAGAAATGAACCCACACACAGATGATCACTTAATCTTTGACAAAGGAGCTAAAACCATCCAGTGGAAAAATTCCAGTGGACAGCATTTTCAATAAATGGTTCTGGTTCAACTGGTGGTCAACATGTAGAAGAATGCTCATCAGTCCATTCTTATCTCCTTGTACAAAGCTCAAGTCCAAGTAGATCAAGGACCTCCACATAAAGTCAGATCCACTGAAGCTAATAGAAGAGAAAGTGGGAAAGAGCCTTGAACACATGGACACAGGGAAATTTCCTGAACAGAACACCAATGGCTTATGCTCTAAGATCAAAAATTGACAAATGGGACCTCACAAAATTGCAAAGCTTCTCTAAGGTAAAGGACACTGTCAATAAGATAAAATGGCAACCAACAGATTGGGAAAAGAACTTTACCAATCCTACATCTGATAGAGGGCTAATATCAAATTATATACAGAGAACTCAAGAAGTTAGACTCCAGAGAATCAAATAACCCTATTAATAAATGGGGTACAGAGCTAAAAAAAAAAAAAATTTCACCTGAGGAATACTGAATGGCTGAGAAGCACCTAAAGAAATGTTCAACATCCTTAGTCATCAGGGAAATGCAAATCAAACCACCCTGAGATTCTACCTCACAGCAGTTAGAATGGCTTAAGATCAAAAACTCAGGTAATAACAGATCCTGGCAAGGATGTGGAGAAAGGGGTACACTCCTCCATTGCTGGTGGGATTGCAAGCTGGTATAACCACTCTAGTGATCAGTCTGGCAGTTCCTCAAAAAAATTGGACACAGTATTACCTGAGGACACAGTTATACCACTCCTGGGAATATACTCAAAAGATACTCCAACATATAACAAGGACACATGCTCCACCATGTTCATAGCAACCTTATTTATAATAGCCAGAAGCTGGAAATAACCCAGATGTCCTTCACCAGAGGAATGGATACAGAAAATATGGAACATTCACACAATGGAGTACTACTCAGCTATTAAAAACAGTGAATTCGTGAAATTCTTAGGCAAATTGATGGAACTAAAAAATATCATCCTGAGTAAGGTAACCCAATCACAAAAGACCACACATGGTATGCACTCACTGATAAATGAGTGTTAGTCCAAAAGCTCAGATATGGTTCTCAGACCGCATGAAGCTCAAAAGAAGGAAGACCAAAGTGTGGATGCTTCAGTCTTTTTAGAAGGGGGAACAAAATACTCACAGGAGCAAATACAGAGACAAACTGTGGAGCAGAGACTGAAGGAAAGGCCATCCAGAGACTGCCCCACTTGGGGATCCATCCCATATACAGTAACCAAACCCAGACACTATTGTGAATGCCAAGAAACTTCTGTTGTCAGGAGCCAGATATAGCTGTCTTCTGAGAAGCTCTGCCAGAGCCTGACAAATACAGAGGCAAATGCTCACGGTCAACCTCTGGACTTGAGTATGGGGTCCCCAATGTAGGAGTGAGAGAAAGGACTGAAGGAGCTGAAGGGATTTGCAACCCTGTAGGAAGAACAAAAATATCAACCAACCAGATCCCCCAGACCACCAAGAGACTAAACCACCAACCAAAGAGTACAAATGGAGGGATCCATGGCTCAAGTAGCATATGTAGCAGAGGATGGCCTTGTCAGGCATCATTGGGAGGAGAGGCCCTTGGTCCTGTGAAGGTTTGATGTCCCAGCATAGGGAAATGTGAGGGTAGTGAGGCAGGTGTGGGTGGGTGGGTGGGGAAACACCCTCAAGAAGCAGGGGGAGAGGGGACAGGATAGGGAATTCCAGGGGAGCGGGGGGTGGGGTGAACAGGGAAATGGGGATAACATTTGAAAAATAAATAAAATATCCAGTAAAAAAATAAATAATAATTTTAAAAAGAACAGTAAATTTCTCAATGGGAACGTTCAAAGCCAGAAGAACCACAGAAATACATTCGAGATTCTAAAAGACAATGATAGCCAACCTAGGGTAATATATCCAACAAAACTATGACTGAAGAAGAAAGAAACATTTCCCCATAATATAAACAGTCTTTAAAAACTTTTTATGTTCAATAAGCCAAATCTAAAGAAGATACAGGAAGCATTGTTTTGGTCAGAAGAGAGAAATGAGCATATTGGAGAGACTGTGGAAAGTGCAGATCATAATTATGAAAACACAAAATACAGCTGAAAACAAAAATTACACCAAAAATCAACAAAATGATCTTCAGAACTTACACACGCATAAAATTTGCATTGTAAATAAAGAAAACATCTAATTAAAAAAAAAGAAAGAAATTAATTAGGTAGGAAGAAGGAGGAGTAGAGGGAGGAGAAACTATAATCCGGATATATTATGTCAGAAAATATCTATTTTCAATAAAAGAAAAAATAGAAAATTAAAAAAAAACTTACACATTTCAATAATAATTTAAACACCAATTGCTTCAAGTCTCTACTCAAAAGAAAAAGACTGACCAAATAGATCAAGAAATAAACTCCATCTATATGCTCCAAAGAAGAAATCCACCTTAAACACAGGCACCACCTTAGAGCAAAAGGATGAACAGAAGTATTCCAATCAAATGGTTCCAGGTAGCAGCAGGTGTTACTATCCAAACATCTGACAAAATAAATTTCAAATTAAAACTAATAAGAGGAGATAAAGAGGGACAATTCATTCTAATTAAAGGAACAGCTAACCAAGAAGACATTACTATCCTATATATATATATATATATATATATATATATATA
>NW_018391646.1:11722-14315 GCF_900095145.1 Mus pahari
GGGAGGGAGGGAGGGAGGGAGGGAGAAATGGTGGGAGGGAGGGAGGGAGGGAGAGAAAATACCTACTACTGAATTAAAAGGCACAGATTAAAATCAATCCATTAACAGAATATGATTTCAACACCCCAATTTTTCCCCACAAGACATGTCATCTGGACAAAAGTAAACAGCAAAACATAAGAATTAAATCATACACCAAATGGACTTAACAGATATCTACCAAATATTCTATCCAAACACTTAAGAATATACGTTTATACTCCACAACACATACTTCTCTAAAATTGATCACATCCTGAAATTCAAAATAAATCATGACAAATTCAAAAGATTTGAAATCACTCTTTGTATTCTATTTGACCACAATGCAATAAAACTTAAAATTGACAGCTTAAAAATCTCTAGTAAATACACATCTACAGAGATTGAACAACTCATTACAGAATAATGACTGGGTCAAAGTATATATCAATAAAATATAAAAACTTCCTAGAAATAAAGAAAAATGAGAACCACACAACAAATCCTCTGGGGTACATTGAAAGTGGTCCTGTGAGAGGCACTAATAACTCTAAGTGCCTATTAAAATTTCAGAAACAGTACAAATAAATTATGTAATGATGCAACACAAAAAAAATAGGAAAACACAATAAATCAAATACAAACCCACTTGACATCAAGAAGTAATAAAAATGAAAAGCAAAAATCAACAAATCAGAAACAAAAGAAAAAATCAACAAATACAAGAACAAGTTCTTTCAGAATACAAAAAAAAAAAAAGAAAGATCCTTGGCCCAAGTAATCAAAAGAAAGAAAGAAAGAGTGACACAAATAAACAGACTCAGAGATGAACATGCAAACATTACAAAAGACATCAAAGAAATTCATAACATTGTAAAAAGATATTTTCAAAACCTGTACTCCATTATGCAGAAAATATTAAAGAAATGTATAATTTTCTAAATTCACCCAAAAATACCAAAATTAAACCAAAAAGTCAACAACAAACCCATAAAAATATGTTCGTTTTGAACAAACTCATAAAAAATGAGGAGGTTGAAATTGTAACATAAAGCCTTTCAGCTAAAACAAAACAACGGTAAAAACAACAATAACAAATCCAGAGTCAGATGAAGTCACAACAGAATTCTAAGAGACTTTCAAAGATCTAGAGCCAGTCCTCCTCAAACTATTGGAAATAAAACCAGACAAAACAAAAGTGAAATGAACACATTTCAAACTACTTCGACAATGCCAGATTACTCTAATACCAAAACCAGGTAATAACACAACAGAAAAAGGAATAAGCCTTGGTCAACTTAGACTCAAAAATGCTCAATAAAATACTTGCCAACAAAATACAGACACACATAAAAAAGACTGTAAACCATGAATAAATTGGCTTTATCCCTCAAATATAGGAATGGTTCTACATTTCTACATTTCAATACCAGTATTACTCTAATACCAAAACCAGGTAATAACACAACAGAAAAAAGAGTAAATCTTGGTGAACTGAGACTCAAAAATGCTCAATAAAATACTTGCCAACAAAATATAGACATACATTAAAAAGAGAATACAAGAGAAAATAGTATGAATAAGTTGGCTTTATCCCTCAAATGTAGGAATGGTTTTACATTTCAATAATGTAGTTCAATGAGATAGTACTACAAGTCAATAAATGTAATAAGCCAAATAAATGGACTAAAAGACAAAAGTCACATGATCATCTCAATAAATGCAGAAAATGTCTTAGGCAAAACCCAACATGCCTTCATGATAAAAGTAGGAGAGAATATAGGGCTAGAGGGAACATTCCTCAACATAATGAAAGGTATAAAGAGAAACCCACAGCCAACATCATCCTAAACACAGAAAACTTGAAGCAATTCTACTGAAGTCGGGTAGGAGACACTCCTTTTGAACAGTGTGCCCAAAGGACTAGCTAAAACACAAGGCACAGAAATGAAAGGGACACATGTGGGGAAAAAAGAAGCCAAACTATACATATACATATTTGCAAATGACATGAACTATACATTAAAGATCCCCCAATTCTCAGAACATTTCTAGAAATCATAACTAAACTCAGCAGCAGTGTGGCAGCACACAAATCAATTTGTAAAACTCACTTGCTTTTCTATATAGCAAT
The DNA here is from genome assembly GCF_900095145.1 of Mus pahari. Classification (NCBI taxonomy): domain Eukaryota; kingdom Metazoa; phylum Chordata; class Mammalia; order Rodentia; family Muridae; genus Mus; species Mus pahari. The sequence goes on from NW_018391646.1 coordinate 13,878, forward strand.
AATAAAACATATGCAGGAGATCATGTAGACACACTCCCATTCACAATAGCTTAAAAGGAAAGAAACTATTTAAGAATAAACCTAACCATGGAAGTGAATAGCCTCTACAATGAAAACTTTAAACCTCTAAAAAAAAATAGAGAGAGAGAAAGACACTAAGAAATAGAAAGCCTTACCTTGTTCATAGATTAGTAGAATTAATATTATGAAAATGACTGTCCTACCAAAAGCTATTTACAGATTCAATACAATCCCAATCCAAATATTCCTCTTATTCTTTACTGGAAAATCAACCTAAGTATATGTATGTATGTATATATATATATATATGTATATATATATACATATATATATATAATTTTCATTACATATTTTCTTTATTTACATTTCAAATGCTATCCCAAAAGTTTCCTATACCCTCCCCCTGACCCTGCTCCC
>NW_018391647.1:0-8361 GCF_900095145.1 Mus pahari
AGTAGCCTGGGCTGGCATTTGTGTTCTCTTAGGGTCTGTATCACATCTGTCCAGGATCTGACTTTCATAGTCTCTGGTGAGAAATCTGGTGTAATTCTAATAGGCCTGCCTTTATATGTTACTTGACTCTTTTCCCTTACTGCTTTTAATATTCTATCTTTATGCAGTGCATTTGTTGTTCTGATTATTATGTGTCGGGAGGAATTTCTTTTCTGGCCCAGTCTATTTTGAGTTCTGTAGGCTTCTTGTATGTACATGGACATCTCTTTCTTTAGGTTCGGGAAGTTTTCTTCTATAATTTTGTTGAAGATGTTTGCTGTCCCTTTAAGTTGAAAATCTTTGTTCTCATTTACTCCTATTATCTGTAGGTTTGGTCTTCTTATTGTGTCCTGGATTTACTGGATGTTTTGAGTTAGGATCTTTTTGAGTATTGCCTTTTCTTTGATTGTTGTGCCCATGTTCTCTATGGAATCTTCTGAACCTAAGATTCTCTCTTCCATCTCTTGTATTCTTTTTCTGATGCTGGCATCTATGTTTCCTGATTTCTTTCCTAGGGTTTCTATCTCCAGAGTTGTTTCACTTTGGTTTTTGTTTGTTTGTTTGTTTGTTTTGTTTTGCTTTTGTTTCCATATCCCTTTTTAGGTCTTGGATGGTTTTGTTCAATTCCATCACCTGTTTGGCTGTGTTTTTCTGTAATTCCTTGAGGGATTTTTGTGTTTCCTCTTTAAGGACTTCTACTTGTTTAGCAGTGTTTTCCTGTTGTTCTTTAAGGCTTTNTACATGTTTAGCAGTGTTCTCCTGTGATTCTTTAAGGGCTTCTACCTGTTTAGCAGTGTTCTTCTGTATCTCTTTAAGTGAGTTATTATTGCCCTTTTTAAAATCTTCTATTACCATCATGAGATATGGCTTTAAATCTGAGTCTTGCTTCTTGGTATGTTGGGGTATCCAGGACTGGCTGAAGTTGGAGTGCTGGGTTCTGATGATGGTGAGTGGTCTTGGTTTCTGTTAGTAAGATTCTTACATCTGCCTTTTGCCATTTGGTAATCTCTGGAGTTAGTTGTTATAGTTGTCTCTGGGAGTTTGTTCCTCCTGTGATTCTGTTAGCCTCTGTCAGAAGTCCTGGGAGTCCAGCTCTCTCCTGAGTCTCCTTGGTCAGAGTTTTCTCTGCAGGTAAGCTCTCCTCTTGCAGGGAAGGTGCACAGAGTTCTGGAGTTCAAACCTGCCTTCTGGCTGAAGATGTAGGCCTGAAATGGGGCCTGTCCCAGAAGATGTGCCACCTCTGCAGTTTGCACACTCACCTGCAAAGATTAGTCTCGGAGGCACCCTGGACACAATATGGCTCTCTCACCTGCTCTGGCAGACAGAGCCTTCCCAGGTGGCCACCTCTCCTCTGGCAGGGAAGGTGCCGTGTGTCCAGAGTCTGAAAAGGGGTCTGTCCCAGAAGCCGTGTCGCTTCTGCAGTCCACTCTCACCTGCTCAGACTGGAGCCTGGGTTACCCAGGGCATAGATGTCTCCCTCACCAGCTCAGGCAGTGAGGACTCTCCCGGGCAGACACCTCTCCTCTGGTGGGGAAGGTGCCCGGAAAACCGGCTGTACACTTGTAACCCATTACTGAACTCTTCTCAGGACTCCAGTACGAATACCTCAATAACATCCCCATAACCCAATGGATGCTACATCATCTTCGAATGTATCCCCATACACCAAACTGGGATGACTCATAAAAATCTCAAATCTCTAATGTTAATGCCCAGTTGAGGGCATTGAAACTAGTATATCTCTGCAATAAGGTCTGGATCTAGTACCCATCAGATAATGGCTCCAAATGACCCACAGGACATCCAATTATTTTAAGGGATCTTCATACATACTGCCAGTGGTCTGGTAAATGGAAAGAGGTTCCCTATGCCCAAACATTCATTTATCTTCGCTCCAACCCCTCTATGTGTTCCTCTTGTTTGCCAACTCAACTTCTCTCAGCTATGAAATGATGGTACCAGATGATGCCACAACGTTTGATCCAGCTAACAAGCCACCTCCCTTCCACCGCAGACCTATTTCCACTCCACTGAAAACCCAAACTGCCACCTCAGTTTCTCCTTCTCATCAGAATAACTCAGAGCCTACTAGTTGGATCTCTCCACACCTCTCCCCTCCTCCTGTGCCTGCTGTAGATCACTCCACTTGCCCTGCATCAACACCGACCTTGTCCCTCCTATCATTCGCTCTAGGGCCACAGCCAAAGCACCAGTCCTTCTCCTCCAGGGACACCTGACCCAGCATCAGTCCTTCCTCTAAGGCAATTTGCTGGGCTAGATGTCTTGTCAGAGTACATGTTCCATTCTCGATTAATGAACTTTCTCAAATAGAAAGCAGACTGGGTTTCTATACATCTAATTCCTGTGCATTTATTAAAGAGTTCCAGTACATCACTCAATCTTATATCTTGACCTTCTATGATATACATAAGATCCTTAGTAATAATTTACTTGCTGATGAATTCTGGCAAGTTTGAGAAGAGGCAAGAATACATGCAGATGAAATTCATCAAACATATTGAACATATCCAATCGGATTTGAGCCAGTATCTAACCAAGATCATTGATGGAATTATAATTTTGCAAGTGGTATTTTAGCCAGAGATTGATTCATAGTCTGCCTCCTGCCTGGTTTCTGTAAGGAAGCATTAGAACCAGTAAATTTTGAAAAACTTCAAGAAGTCATCTAGGACAAATAGGAAATCCTATCTCAATTTTTAGAATGCCTGACATAGGGTTTATTGGAATATAATAATCTGGACCCTGAAAACCCAGAAGGTAAGCAACTTCTGATGGCCTTCCTTTTTCCGAGAGCTACCCCAACTTAAAAGCTAAATTTAGGTGGTTGGGAAAGGGGCCCCTAACTCTACATGAAGAAGTTTTGGCACTGACCTTCTAGGTATACCATGAGAGAGATGATAAAGTCCTCATCTAGATACATCAAACATCTAGATATTTGAGGTTCATGAACCCCCCAGAGATAAAAGTCTTTCCAAATAGAGTCAAGGAACTGTGGAGAAAGAGGAACACTCTTCCATTGCTGGTGGGATTGCAAGTTGGTACAACCACTCTGGATATCAGTTTGGCGGTTCCTCAGAAAATTGGACATAGTACTACCTGACCAAGCTATACTACTCTTGGGCATATATCCAGAAATTGCTCCAACATTTAATAAGGACACATGCTCCACTATATTCATGGCAGCCTTATTTATAATAGCCAGAAAGTGGAAAGAACCCAGATGTCCCTCAACAGTGGAATGGATACAAAAAGTATGGTACATTTACACAATGGAGTACTAGTTAGCTATTAAAAATGATGAATTCATGAAATTCTTAGCAAATGGATAGAACTAGAAAATACCATCCTGAGTGAGGTGACCCAATCCCAAAGGACCACACATGGTATGCACTCACTGATAAGTGGATATTAGGCCAAAAGTTCCAAATAACCAAGATACAATTCACAGACCACATGAAGCTCAAGAAGAAGGAAGACACAAAAGTGTACGCGCTTCCTTCCTTCCTTAGAAGGAGAACAAAATACTCACAGGAGCAAATATGGGGATAATGTATAGAGCAGATACTAAAGGAAAGACCATCCAGAGACTGCTCCACCTGGGGATACATCCCTTATACAGTTACCAAACCCAGATACTGTTGTGGATGTGAAGAAGTGCATGGTGAAAGGAGCCTGAGAGGCCCTGCCAGAGCCTTACAAATACAGAGGCAGATACTTGCAGCCAATCATTGCACATAGTGAGGGGTCCCCAACATAGGAGTTAGAGAAAGTAATGAAGATGTTGAAGGGGTATGCAGTGCCAAGGAAGAACAACAATATCAACCAACCCACCCCACCCTCCAGAGCTCCTAGTAACTAAGCCATCAATAAAGGAGTACACATGGCTCCAGCAGCATATGTAGCAGAGGATGGCCTTGTCAGATATCACTGGGAGGATCCTATGAAGGCTCAATAGATGCCTCAGTGTAGGGAAACAGAGGGCAGGGAGGTAGGGATGGGTGGGTGGGTGGAAGAACATCCTCAAAGCAACAGGGGGAGGGATGATGGGGTTCCAGGAGGGGAGATATGGAAAAGAGGACAACATTTAAAATGTAAAGAAAGAAAATATCCAATACAAAAGAAAAAATATATCTATTTTCACTAAAAGAGAAAAGAAACTTTAAAGAGATGGGGCACAGTGGTGAATACTTTTAATTCCAGAGTAGGAATGGCAGAGACAGAAGAATACTTTATTGGCCAATTGGCAAGTCCCAGGTTACAGTGAGAGACAGTCTCAACATACAAGGTGAAGGGCATATGAAAAACAACAGCCAATGCTAGGAGCTATCTAGGAGAAGCTGAAAACCAGCAAGTGATCTTCCTGAGATGGGTCCACCATGGACTGTAAAGCTTTGATGTATTTGATCCATTAGTCAAAGCCAAAGAAATTACATTTCAGGAAAGATTCCTGCTATTAATATGCTTTATGTTATTATTACATATATAACAATCACTAGGTATTGACCCACCCTTTGGAGCAGATTTCTGCAGACCTAAAAAAGTGTACTATCTTTTAGTGAATATACAGATAAATTGATGAATATTCTATAGAACTCCTGATTTGATTCAAATAATTTTAAGAAGAAAGTTTTAGAGATAGTCATAGTTGCCTTGTTATAAAGATGTAATGAAATGAGAATCAAGAATAGAGTGTGCCCACTCCTCATCATAGTAAGTAAAGGCTGCATAATAAAATATACAATGAGTTTTCATAGTTACACTAAAAAGAGAAATAGACATGGGACAAATTTGTGTTCTAGGAAAAACATTTTGGTCCAAGGGTAAAATGCAGGTGTGCACTGTAATAAGGCAAGGCCATGAATAAACTGTTGCTTTTAACTTATAATGAGCATAATGTAAGGAAACATTGATTTAAACTTAATATTAGCATCCTTCTGTAACTTCCATTTTATGTAACATTTTATCTCTGTGGTAATATTCTGAAGAACTAAGCTTCTGTGAGGCAAAGGACATAGTAAGACAAATAGACAAACTACAGATTGGGAAAAAAAATCTTCACTAACTCCACATTAAAGTGCTAATATCCAATATATATAAAGAACTAAAGAAGCTTACCATCAAAAAAAAAAAAAAAGCCAAACAACTCAAACAAAAAATAGGTATAGAACTAAACCAAGAATGAAAAATGGAGGAATCTAAATGGCTGAGAAGCAACTAAAGTCCTTAGTGATCAGAGAAATGCAAATCAAAACGACCCTGACTTTCTACCTTATACCACTCAAAATGGCTAAGATAAAAACTTCAGGTGACAATACATGTTGGTGAGGATGTGGATCCTCCATTGCTGTTGGGATTGAAAACTGGTACAACCACTCTGGAAACCAGTTTGGAGGTTCCTTGAAAAATTGGAAATAGATCTACCTGAAGACACAGCAATACCACTCTTGGGAAGATACCCAAAAGATGTCCAACCATGCCACAGTGGTTGTGTTTCACTGTGTTCATAACAACCTTGATTGAGATAGTCAGAAGCTGGAAACAAACCAGATGTCCACGACAGAAGAATGAACATAAAAAATGGGGTTCATTTACACAATGGAATACCACTTAGCTATTAAGAATGAGGACATCCTGAGTTTTGCAGGCAAATGGATGGAACTAGAAAAGATCATCCTGAGTGAGGTAATTTAGATCCAAAAGGATATGCGTGGTATGTACTCACTAATATGTGGATATTAGCCAAAAAAAAAAAAAAAAAAAAACAGAATACCCAAGATATAGTCCATAGAACTCACAAAGTTCAACAAACAAAAGGGCCCAAGTGAGGATGCCTCAGAGGAGGCAGAAGAAAACAATCACGAGAGGGGATGTAGAGGGAGGGACCTTGGAGGGAATGTGGACATGGTGGGGAAAGAGGTGAACATGATGTGGTATTGGGTGGGGAAAAGGAATGAAGTCCTGAGAGCCAGCAGAAAGAATGGAACCAGGCAACTTGGGGAGGCAGGAGGTTGGGGGGACCCTCCAGAATACATCAGAAACCTGGGAGGTAAGAGACTCTCAGGTCTCAAAGGAAGGGACCCTATATGAAATGCCCCACAGTGGGCAGAGAGTAGTTGTAGGGCCCCCTCAAACAGAAAAACAAGGCATCAACTGAGGAATGGGTTGCCATCCCACAGTCAAAACTCTCCCCTGTAATTGTTCCTGTCTAAAAGAACTGCAGGGGTGGAAATGGAGACGAGCCTGAGAAAAAGAAGGTCCAGTGACAGGGCCAAAGTGGGATCCAGCTCAAGGGGAGGCCCCAAGGCTTGACACTATTACTGAGTGCTCACGAAAAGGGACCTATCATGACTGCCAGTGGAAAGACCCAAGAAGCAGCTGAAAGAGTCAGATGCAGATATTTGAGCCCAAGCAAAGGACAGCAGCTGCTGACCCCAGGGGTTAAATTAGAGGAAAATTGGAAGAAGGTGAGAAGGAGGGTAACCCTGTAGAAGAACCAGCAGTCACAATTAACCTGGTCTCCTGAGATCTCTCAAAAACTGGACCACCAACCAAATAGCACACACCAGCTGATATGAGGCCCCCAACAAATATAGAGCAGAAGACTGACTGGTCTGAGTTCAATCAGAGAAGATGCACCTAACCCTCAAGACACTGGAGGCCCCAGGGAGTTTAGATGTTTAGTGAGCTGTGGGCAGTGGGGTGTGGGGACATCTTCTTGAGGAAATGGGTCCAGTGAGAAGGTATGGGATGTAGAATAAAATCTGGAGTGTAAATAATAAGTTAATTAATTAATTAGTTAAATTTTAAAAAATAAAATTTTGTCAAAGAAGATATAAAAAGACAAGAGGAAAGAAATAAAGTGGTTGGTTGGATAGTTTGGCTTGGAGAGCTCTGCCCCATCCATCCATCCATCCATCCATCCATCCATCCATCCATCCAAATGTATATGTTTGTCTATATGTCTGTGCATATGTATATATATTTATATAGCATGCATGAATAGTTGTCAAGTTTATTGTTACACTAGACCCTGACTAGAGTGTGGGAGTATGAATGTGCATGTGTCTGTGCATATTTGACTAATATAAAGCACCTTAATTCCTTTCCTTTCCTTTCCTTCCTGTGTGATTCACAAAGAGATACACAGCTTAGCCAGAGAAGCTTCTGGCTGACTCACCAGAGAAAGGAGCACTAGCAATAAATCCTTTTACTTAATTTCCTGCTGCTAAACAGCATGTGTTGATCACCAGATATTAGTGCTTTTTAAAGCATAAGTAATAAAGAGTTAATAAAGATAACTTTTCAGTGCTTAAGGAAACACATAACACTAAGAAAGAGTTAAGTTTCCCTAGTGTTTCTTTAAGCATAAAGAGTTAAATAAACCAGAGAGATATAAGAAGCTAAAGAAAGCACAGAGAAAAGACACCAGCAATTTTATACTATAGAATGAGCAAGAACATTTGCAGGATTTTTTGGAGTTATCAGCGAGCATTCAGTATAGATAGAGAGCTAGAAGGCCAGAGACCACCAGTCTCTAAACTAAGTCCAGAGACCATCATATTTATTTTTAAAGCTATGTTCGAGGCTATGTCCCACTTCAACCCAAATCAGGCCAAGAAGGCTTGCAGCAAGCCAAAGTTGTCTCCTAGCCTCCATGTTCACATGCACACACATCCTTCATATATGCACACATACATGCATACACCCATACACAAATAACATGTCCTACATCATGTATGTGTATGTACACAATATTTATTTTTCAATATTTTGGTAAGGATGAATAAAGTGAAGTTCAAATATTCAGGCACATGTAAATTTCATATAAGACTCATTAAGTACTTATTACCTAATGAGTAGTAAAAACTGGTAACATTATACTCATAATTGTTATGAAAGCATAGAAATTGTAATTAGAAATGAGAATTAATGGTACAATCAAATATTTAAACTAGTCATGATTATTTAGAATATATTTAAAAATATGTTTTCCTGCCTATTTGTTTATTTATTTTGGATAGATACACCCGATTATCCATATATTTATTTCTTTATATTTGAATTAGAGTAGAATTTTTACTAAGTTTAGTGTTTTATTTACACATATACGTATACATGCATGAGTGTGTATAATATACTCATGAATATATTCATGTATATAGCAAATATAGTATTAGCTGCTTGATCATCAACATGATCAAACACTTGATAGGAACAACTTGTGTCAGGAAACATTTAGTTTGGATCACTGCAAATATATATATATATATATATATATATATATATATATATATATATATA
>NW_018391647.1:8666-15417 GCF_900095145.1 Mus pahari
ACCCTGTAGGTGGAACAACAATATGAACTAACCAGTACCCCCTGAGCTCGTGTCTCTAGCTGCATATGTAGCAGAGGATGGCCTAATCGGCCATCATTGGGAAGAGAGGCCCCTTGGTCTTTCAAACTTTATATGCCCCAGCACAGGGGAATGCCAGGACCAAGAAGTAGGAGTGGTGGGTAGGGGAGCAGGGGCGGGGGGAGGGTATAGGGAACTTTTGGGATAGCATTTGAAATGTAAATAAAGAAAATATCTAATTAAAAAAACATAAAAAATTAAGTTACTCAATGGAACCACAAAATAAATAAAAATTTACCTTACATAGATGTACTTATTATAATGTATTACTGTTATAATAATGTCAAAAATAGTTGTAGATGCTATCTCACATATTTAGATAACTTAGGAATTGTTAAATGACTCAAAATTTGTATAACATGGAAATTTAGGAAAAAATATATATTTTTTAAAAGCTTTAAAAAGTCACTATCAGTAAGGATAATCTTTTGAGTAACATTGGCATCAAGGGAACATTTATGATATAGAGTAAAAAGGAGGGACTAAGAGAATTCCTGTGGAAATATGAATTTGTGATGTATAATGAACTTAAGAACCATATACTTCTTGGCAGCACAAATATCAAAAGAATGAATAAGTGTAATACTACAAATTCTACTTAGATCATATGAAGTATTTGCTTTGCTACTTGAATTATTAAACAGTTTAAGAAAAATCTGGGGCTGGAGAGATGGCTCAGTGGTTGAGATCACTGACTGCTCTACCAGAAGTCCTGAGTTCAATTCCCAGCAACCATATGGTGGCTCACAACCATCTGTAATGGGATCTGATGCCATTTTCGACTGTGTCTGAAGACAGTGATAGTTTCCCCACATATATGAAATAAATAAAGGCAGGGTGAGCAGATCAGGGTTTAAGCGATGGAGGGGGGAGCAGTGTTGGGGGGATAAAAAGCAGGTTGAGCAAGTGTCCAATATATACAAAAAGCTCAAGAAGCTGGACTGCAGAAATTCAAATAACCCCAATAAAAATGGGGTACAGAACTAAACAAAGAATTCTCAACTGAGGAATACAGAATGGCTGAGAAACACCTGAACAAATGTTCAACATCCTTAATCATCAGGGAAATGCAAATCAAAACAGCCTTGTGATTCCATCTCACTCCAGTCATAATGGCTAAGATCAATAATTCAGGTGAATGCAGATGCTGGCAAGGATATGGAGAAAGAGGAACACTCCTCCATTGCTGGTGGGATTGCATGCTTGTACAACCACTTTGGAAATCAGTCTGGTGGCTTCTCAAAAAATTGGACATAGTACTACTGGAGGATCCAGCAATACCTCTTCTGGGTATATACCCAGAAGATGTTCCAACTGGTAATAAAGACACATGCTCCACTATGTTCATAGCAGCTTTATTTATAATAGCCAGAAACTGGAAAGAACCCAGATGTCTCTCAATAGAGGAATGGATACAGAAANTGTGGTACATTTACACAATGGAGTACTACTCAGCTATTAAAAACAATGAATTTATGAAATTCTTGGGCAAATGGATATATCTGGAGGATATCATCCTTAGTGAGGTAAGCCAAGCACAAAAGAAGTCATTAGATATGAGCTCACTGATAAGTGGATATCAGTCCACAAACTTGGAATACCCAAGATACAATTTACAAAACCCAAGAAAACCAAAAATCAGGAATACCAACAGGTGGATACTTCATTCCTCCTTAGAATAGGGAACAAAATACCCATAAAAGGAATTACAGAGACAAAGTTTCTGAAAGGATGGACTATCCAGAGACTACCCTACCCGGGGATCCATCCCATCATCAGCCACCAAACCCAGACACTATTGCACATGTCAGCAAGATTCTGCTGAAGGGACCCTGATACAACGGCCTATTGTGAGACTATGCCAGTGCCTGACAAACACAGAAGTGAATGCTCACAGTCAGCTATTGGATGGAACAGGGGCCCCCAATGGAGGAGCTAGAGAAAGTACCCAAGGATCAAAAGGGGGCTGCAACCCTACAGGTGGAACAACAATATGAACTAACCAGTACCCCTTGAACTCATGTCTCTAGCTGCATATGTAGCAGAAGATGGCCTATTTGGCCATCATTGGGAAGAGAGGCCCCTTGGTCTTGCAAACTTTATATGTTTCAGTACAGGGGAATGCCAGTGCCCAGAAGTGGGAGTGGGTATGTAGGGTAGCAGGGGTGAGGGGAGGGTATAGGGAACTTTCGGGATAGCATTTGAAATGTAAATAAAGAAAATATCTAATAAAAAATTGCTCTTTCTAACTCTATGAAGAAGTGAGTTGGAATTTGATGGGAATTGCATTGAATCTGTAAGTTGCTTTCAGCAATATGGCCATTTTTACTATATTAATCCTGCCAATCCATGAGCAGGGGAAATCATTTCATCTTCTGAGATCTTCTTCAATTTCTTTCTTCAGAGACTTGAAGTTCTCGTTGTACAGATCTTTCACTTGTTTGGTTAGAGTCACAACACGGAATTTTATATGGTTTATGTGTATTGTAAAGGGTGTTGTTTTCCTAATTTCATTTTCAGCTCATTTATCCTTTGAGTATAGGAAGGCTACTGATTTGTTTGAGTTAATTTTATATCAAGCCACTTTGGTAAAGTTGTTTATGAGGTTTAGGAGTTCTCTGGAGGAATTTTTGGGGTCACTTAAGTATACTGTCATATCATCTGCAAATAGTGAAAATTTGACTATTTCCAGATTTCTTTTCCAGTTTGTATCCCTTTCACCTCCCTTTGTTGTCTAATAGCTCTAACTAGAACTTCAAGGACTATATTTAATAGATAGGGAGAGAAAGGCCCGCCTTGTCTCGTCCCTGATTTTGTTGGGATTGCTTCAAGTTTCTCTCCATTTAGTTTGATGTTGGTTACTTGCTTGCTGTATATTGGTTTTATTTTGTTTAGGCATGGGCCTTGAATTCCTGATCTTTCCAAATTTTTCATCATAAAGGGGTGTTGGTTTTGTCGAATGCTTTCTCAGCTTCTAATGAGATGATCATGTGGGGGGTTTTTTGAATTTGTTTATGTAGTGGATTATGTTAATGGATTTCCACATATTGAACCATTGGTGGCTCCCTGGGATGAATTCTACTTGGTCATGGTGAATGATTGTTTTGATGTATTCTTGGATTCAGTTTTCGAGAATAATATTGTGTATTTTTGCATCAATATTCATAGTCTTAAGCTCCAGAAGACATCAAGACCACCCACTTTGTTCACAATCCCTCAAAATGTGACTCTATTCCAGCAGCTGTACTTGACACCTCTAGATTAGGATGCTTCTCATCCTCCCCTTGCTCTTTGTTTCCATCCAAGGTAGCCCTTACTTCTGGAGATTAGAGGTTCAAGAAACCCCCACTGTTAATAAACACTCTTTCCAAATAGCGTCAGGAAACTGCTCCATAGTCAGATGCCAGGAACCTATCCAAATTGCTGTCATCCCTATATCTGTCATTGCATCTAAATATAAAGATGTCTTTGTTTGCTTTCTGTTTGACCAGATGAAAGATGATTGTAAAAAATGGCCAGATGAATATTGGGGCTGCTCATATTGGTCTTGCCAGATATATATGGTAGGATCACAGACCAATCACTTCTTCTATCAACAATGCAACTCCCTCTTCTTCTACATACAAGACCCATGGAATTCCAGGTAGGAGACAGGATTTGTTGGTAAGCTGTACCATAAAGACCAACCCAGGTCCTCAGCTTGAGTCCTCTTCATTGATTCTATATCCTGGTCGAATTCTGTTCTCATATCTTGGACTGTTTTCATCGTTTCCATCAGCCTTATATTTGTGTTTTCTTGGACATCACTCATGAATTTATTCTTAGTGTGCTCCTTTTTTCTTGATTTCATTGAGCTGTTCCTTTTATCTCTTGTACATACCTTGAATTCACTATGGAGGTTTATGATTGTTCTTCTAAATTCTGTTTCCTTGGTTCATCTAGGTGGCACTTATTGGTAAACATTTCTACAAGTTTTGGAGAGAAGATACTGGCTTCATCTTTCATATTGTTGGTATTTCTGAGAGGAAATCTGGGCATGTGGACATTGTTATTTTTTACTTTGTTATTGAAGGAGCAGGCTGGGGAAAAGCGAAGAACTGTGTGTATAGTGAGTTATGTCTAGAGGTTAGAGATGTCTTGAGAGGAATGAGGTCAGGTGGATAGAGGCAACAGATGTGCTTCCTGTTCCAAGATGTAAATGTGAACTTAGATATCTTATTCACTTTTCTATTGGTGTAAAGAGATATCATGACCAAGACAACACATAAAAGGAAGCATCTAATTGGTGGTGCCTTGTCTACATTTGCAGAGTGTCATCCATTATCATCATGGCAGGGAGCATTGTTGGCCAGCAGTCAGGCATGACATTAGAAAAGTAGCCAAGAGCTCTCATCTGACTCATAACTTATAGGCCAAGAGAGGCAGTGAGATTGGTGTATACTTTTGAAACTTCAAAGCCTATCCCAAGTGACACACCTCCTCTATCTAGACCACATGTATTACAAGTAGGCCAAACCTTCTAATTCCAAACACTAATAGGAGACCAAGAATTCAGACATATAGGGCTATGGGGACTTTCTCATTCAAACCTCCACATTCGGTTTCCTAGCCCCACAGGCCTGTAGGCATTTTATAAGGCAAGTTGTTTTTAGTCCACCTTCAAAAATTCCCATAGATTACTGTTTCAAATTTCAGAGTCCATGTCTTCTGAAATGCAAGGCAATCTCATAATTATAAAAACGTTTTTCTACTTCAAGTAAATGTAAAAACAAAAAGAAAATCACATATTTAGAGCAAACAATGTCACAGAATATACAGGACCATTCCAAGAGGGAGGGAACAGGGCAGAGTGAGAAAATACTGAAACTCAATTGTGCAAAGTTCAAATCCTGTGTCCCTGTGTCTAATGTTACAACATTTATTTTATGGGTCTTCCATTCAGCTTTGATAATTGTAAAGTACTTATTTACCTTGGGCTAACTCCAATATTTGGCTAGTATCCAATGGATCTGGCATCTCTAACATATTGGGGTCTCCAATATAATCCAGACTTTCCTCCCATGAGTTCACGCAATGGTATCTTGGGGGCTCCATTTAGGGACTCCACCATCCAATGCCTAGCCTAAGAAGTTTTAATTAACTAAAGAGAAAGATTATACATTTCCTTTCCTGTGTTGTTATTGACTCTGAATTCAGAATCAGGTGTCCATAGCTATCAATTTTTTAGTTTTTGTTGTAGAGCCTGTCTTCCTTACCATGACTTTGTATCAAAGTTTCTGTTGATTTTTAGGCATAGGAAATCCCTGTGGCCTTTCCCTTTCACTGATTTGAAGGATTATCTGGGTGGGATCTTGATACTCTGTTCATTTATTTAACGTCAGGGTATTCATTAAATGTCTCATCTCTTTGAACATTGACTAGCTCCAGCATTACATTTCCTGATGCTCCTTTTCTCTTCAAACTGTACATTTTACATTTGTCATTGCCAGGTTTACTCATTTTCATTGCAGACCTTCATAGGGGTCATCATTTATAACCACCTTTCTCATTCAATGCAAGTATGTCTTGAAATCTCCTTTGCCAATGACATTAATCCAGTAGTCTTCAATTTATCCTAAGGCATATTCTTGGGACAAAGGCAGAAACCAACTACAGTCTTTGCCAAAATATCCCAAGAACATTCTCTAGGCTACTTTCTAGTATTTACTACCTCTGAAATATCATAATCTGGGTCCTTCATTGTTCAAGTTGCTCTTAGGTATGTTGGATTTGATGGTCCTAATAGGGTGGCCCATTAAGTTCCACTTAAAGTATTCAACTGACTTTTTCAACCAAACTCTCAAAGTCTTTCATATTTCTCCAATGTTTGACCTTAGTGGAGAGGCTGGATATAATGTGAAAGTTCTATGGTTTGGCAGATAGGTAAGGAACAGATACACGTCCTAGCTTAGAACTTCTTTGCAGTGAAGACAGGGAAAGACAAATTAAGCTAGTACACTGGTTATGAAACCAAGGCTAAATCTGGTAGTTTGTAGAAAAGGTGTGGATAAGGATCAGGGGTACTCACTAAGTTAGACTATGGTAGAAGCCATGGGGACTCTGGAAATGTAGTGGGGTATTTGGTGTAGTACAAATGATCCTATGGTGTCCCGCGCTAATTGTCTCGCCAGCAAGAAACAACGCGGCACACAAACAGGATCCTTCTGTAGCAAGCTTTAATGCATCTTGAAAGGGAGAGCATAAGCTTCACAATGCGGAGACCCTGAGAACAAAGACTGCCTCCCTTATATAGGAGGTTTACTCCGCCTCGGACATGGCAGCCCTTGATAGGCCAGATTCGGGTCGCCCGAGGTGGCGTAGAAAGCGAGCACTTTGGTAGAAAGCGAGCACTTTGGCACAGAGAGCAGGAAAGCACTAGCGCATGCGCAATGGGGTTGCAAGTCAGCTTTGCAGCGGATGTTGGCGCCATCTGGTGATGGTGATATGTGAGGCGGCACCCCACATCTCCCCCTACTAAATATAATTAGCAAACTGGCCACCCATATGACAGAGGGCGGAAACAGAGGCCAAATCCTCGAAGTAAATATTGCTCCTCGTTAATAGAGGGTAGAAAAGACTATGTGCAAAAGTCATGTCTAGGTTCTTGTTTGTGACCCGACTGACCCTTGACCGG
>NW_018391648.1:0-20522 GCF_900095145.1 Mus pahari
AAAGTAAAAAAAATGGGGTACAGAGGTAAACTGAAGTTTCAACTGAGGAAACTTATGGCTGAGATGTTCTGAAAGAAGTGTTTAACATCCTTTGTCATTAGGGAACTGCAAATCAAAACAACCCTGAAATTTCACCTCACATCAGTCAGAATGGCTAAGATTAAAACTCATATGACAGCAGATGCTAGCAAGGATGTGGAGAAAGAGGAACACTCCTCCATTGCTGGTGGGACTGCAAGTTGGTACAATCACTCTGGAAATTAGTTTGGCTGTTACTCAGAAAACTGGAAGTAGTATTACCTGAGGATCCAGCAATGACATTCCTGGGCATATACCCAGAAGCAGCTCCAACATGTAATGATGACACTGTTCCACTATGTTCATAGCAGCCATATTTATTATATTCAAAAGCTGGCAAGAACCCAGATGTCCTTCAACAGAGGAATGTATATAAAAAATATGGCATATTTGCACAATGGAATACTATTCAGTTATTAAAAGCATTGACTTCATGAAAGTCACAGGCAAACAGATCGAACTTGAAAATATCATCCTGAGTGAGGTAACTCAGTCACAGAAGAACACACATGGTATGTACCCACTGATAAATGGATGGTAGCCCAAAAGTTTAGAATATAGAATACCCAAGATTCAATTCACATGAAGCTTAAGAAGAAAGCCTAAACTGTGCATGCTATAGTGCTTCTTAAAAGGGTGAACAGAATACTCACAGGAGGAAATATAGAGACAAAGTTTGGAGCAGAGATGGAAGGAAAGGCCATCCAGAGATTGCCCCACCTAGGGATCCATCCTGTGTACAGCCACCAAACCCAGATGCTATTTTCAATGCCGGGAAGTGCTTGCAGATAGAGGCCTGATAGGGCTGTCTCCTGAAATGCTCTGCCAGAACCTGACAAATACAGATATGGATGCTCAACGCCAATACCAACCATTGGACTAAACTCGGGGTTTCCTGATGGAGGAGTTGGAGAAGGACTGAAGGAGCTGTGGGTGTTTGCAACCCCCTTGGATGGAGCAACAGTGTCAACAGGCCAGACCCCTTGGAGCTTTCATGGACTGGACCCCAACCAAAGAACACACATGGAGTGTCCCATGGAGCTAGCTGCATATGTGGCACTTGTTGCTCATCAGTGGGAGGAGAGGACCTTGGACCTGAGTGTGTTTGATGACCCAGTGTTGGGGAGTACCAGGGCAGGAAGACAGGAGTGGGTGGGGGAGCATCCTCATAGAGGCAAGGGGAATGGGGAGGGATGAGGGTTTCCACAGATGAGCCCTGGAAAGGGGAAAACATTTGAAATGAAAATAAAGAAAATATCCAATAATAAATAATTAAAGAATCATAATATAGGAGGCCAGAAATTTGTTCCTCATGTAACAATCCATTTTATGTCACTAAGTTGCTATGTATCCTCTGGACAATGTTAATGCTGTGTACCATAAATCAGAATATTTAGTTCAAACCCACCTTTCTTTTTCCTGTGGCCCATTCTATCATATCTACATGTAAGTGAAGCTGTTGACCATGTGGAAAATATGAGCTGAACTTTGCAATCTTCACCTTAAATTCAAGGCCATGTGAGAAATTCCGAATTTGAAAAATGTCATAATCTCTCTGAAGTTTTTCTCTCAGGTTCATATTCACTGTGTCTCCAATAGGATTAGTGAAGTGAATCCTCCTCAGAAAGGAGTTTAGCTGAAAGACAGAGAATATTCTATAATGTGTATACAATTCCTGTTCTAAAGTGTATTCTGATTTGATAGTAAGGGTAAACTTATTAAGGAATGACAGTCAGAAATCACAATGAAAACACTGGATAAATAAACTTATCATAATGTTTTTAGAATTTTAGTTCTCTCATAGGAGACTCCCAAACACAAACATAGACATACGTATAGAATCAAACAGTTATTCAATATGCAAACTCACACACACATACACCTATACACACACCTACACAGAGCCTCCCATCTATACAGAGACACTACAAATCATACAGTCACACATTTATTTACACACAAGTATACATACATGCCCACATACACATATGTGCATAGAGATGCAGCAAAAGTACACACATGTGCAATAGATAGACACACAGCCACAATCACACAAAATACATACATAGGCACACATATCCTGACAAGAACACACAAAGAATTGTATATAGATACAAACACCCACGCAAAGAGGTTCTGACACATAGACAAATTTATGCTGACATCCAAAGAAAGACAGGCAGGCAAATGGAAACACATATGTAAAAAGTTACACACACACAAACACACACACACACACACACACACACACACACACANAGAGAGAGAGAGAGAGAGAGAGAGAGAGAGAGAGAGAGAGAGAGAGAGAAGCATGTACATGCAAGGATGTCCACAAAACACACAAAACACATTAACAGTCACACACATATGTACTTTGACAAATACATACAGAAATGTACACACAGAAACACCTATACAGAAAGAACTTGATACACGTGAAAACTTTTGTTCATTTCCACAGACGGAAAGACAGAGAAACAGAAACACATATATACTAAGCAATACAAATATAAACACATATGTACAGAAACACAAAATCATACATATATACACAGTAAGAAATATACATTCATACACATGAATACATATATATTTTCTTAGATGAATATCAGCACTATTTTTTGTTTAATTACTCTCAGAGACCCATGTACATTCCTCAGAGCCCACAGTGGGGACAGAATCTGTTGAGGAAACTTAGAAAAACTATTCTCTCAGTGATTTCCATATAAGTGACAAGTAATAAACAAATGCTCAGCTCATCACCATGCGTAAAATTCATGAGTAAGGACTGCTGTTGTTTTCAGTATTAGAAGAGGTGTGATGATATTCAGGTGTTCTGTATCAAAATCCCATTTTTCACTGATAAAATATGTCTTGGACTTCACTGCCTTTCTGATTGCATTTATACCAACCTGTAGATTTCCGTTCTCACCAGGAAAATGTCCAGAAACCTAAATCTTTGGGGGAAATATTTCCTAGTTCATTAAGTTTGAGCATCTGAGAGTCTAAATGATATTGGTCAGACCAAATATCATCCAGTAGAAGAAACTCTACCTTCAAGCAGTCAAAGTTGGGTCCTTTTCCATTGTCCATGGCCTGATTATCTACTTGTTGAAGAATCATCTCATGAAGTGCATGGGCCATAGCATATACAGCATTATATATATCATAGCTACCATCACTAAAGGCCACATCAAAATTCTGTTCCCTTAGCCATTCCAATGAGGCATTGGACGAGCAGTTCTCCAGTGTCTTGCAGTAAGATGCTGAGGCTTCGCAGTTAAAGTCCATCCACCCAAGTCTTAACAGATAGTCACTTGAGTTTTTGAGAGGATTCAATGTCTGGACAAAATTTTTGAAACCAGAAATGTCACCATGGTGGTGTACAAATGCAAGAGTCCCATGCAATGAGTCATGAAGTAATGTCTTACTGGTAGTGACATCCCACTCTGACGTGGTGACCCATAGTTTCTGTATACCTAGAGATTTCCAAATTTTAAAGCTCAAAGCTAGAACATTATTTGAGTCACCATAAATGATAACAACACTTGTGGATGATGCCATAATTTGGTTGTAATACACTTCAGCTCTTGACTCATATAAATGGTCATATTCTGGTATCATGTATACAAAGGCAAAGCAGACTTTATTTTTTTCCATCTGTCTTCTCAAATATGAGAGAAATGAGGTACCCTTATCATTGTCTGAGATGACAAGTCCAACCCAGTTCCAGCTGAAGTGACACATGAAGGCGACCATGGCCAGTGCAAGAGATGTGTCTTTGGGGGCCATCTGATACAGGTAGGGAAATTGCTCATGATCATTTAGGATAGGATGGAAATTTCCGTAGGCAATCTGAAGGACCTATGGTACAGAGAGGAACATGTGGTGGAATGCACTTAAAAATCTTGTATACTTGTTTTTATATGAAAAGTTCATTACTTGTGACTATATTCCTCATCTCAGTTTCAAAGAAGAAAACATGGAAGCCTGGCACATCCATATCTAATGGGAAGAACAAAAATATAAAGCTAGCCCAGGTGTTTGACAAAGAGCCAGCAAAGTTGAGACATTTGTTATAATCTCTGTCATTCTGTCTTTCAGTTTTGGTCTTGATATCAACTTTTTCAATGTTTGGAGTGATTTTAATATATTTAAAACCCGGGGATATTGAATTGATCTGAAATTTCTCATGAATTATTTATTACTTCTCTCAGGAATACGGCTTCTAAGCTTCCACAGGAAAGCCCTGAACACACTACTCTTACTGCTTTTAGAGACAATAGCCTTATCTAGCCCTAATTAAAGGTATTCCTTGTCCCCTGTAGGTTGTGACTCACATAAAGATTCCAGAGAGCTCCTTTTAGAATCAGGCTCCATCATCCACAGATGTTACTATCATTTATGGCGACATGATAGTTCTCTTGTAACATTTGCCCTTTACTTACTCAGGAACAAGATAATCAGAGCAAAGTAAACTTAAAAAGGTAAATAAGATCTGATAGCCTAAAAAAGTTGGCAGTTAACCAGATTCAAAGCCTCATCCTACTACATGCTCAGGTAATTATGTGGCGTACGAGATATAGTCAGTATAATTTATGATCCTTGAGGAAAATATACAGCAACAAAGATAGATTGGCTGGAGTTATCTCTTCTCCACACAGGAGCTTATAATGATGGACAAAGAATGCTATGGAGAAATTATAAAACAATGAGGTATCAGGGCCTTCATTTCTTAGAAAAGTTAGTTTCTTCAGGGCCACTATTGTGTCTTAAGACTAAGAAGCAAAAGATCATGGAGATTAGACATAAATAAATTCCACAAAGTTAGAAAACATAAACTTTGTGTTATAGCAGAAATTGAGTAATATCCATAGCAATTTGGACCTGAAGGTTATTTTAGAGGGGAGGTGGCTAATGAGAATTGGAACTCTGACCATTAAAAGTTGATTATACACTGCTAGTGAAATGGCTAACTGCCCAGGCTAGCTTGAAGATTTTTTTCCTATCTAGTTCCTTGAAACCATAAGAGCTGCCAGACTGAGAATGGGCTGTTATACTTTGGCCAAAAGACTCTAGATCCTTAAAAGTTGGGTGATGTGTTTGATGAGAAAAATATTTGTAGAATATAACTCTGTTCCAACAGAGTTTATCACTTATGACTAAACATATGATACAGTCATGATACAAGATTTACAAGATAATTCTGCTATGTTACAGTTTATCAATGATGATCAAGAGGAAGTTAAAAAAATATGTCTGGGGACAGAAATGATATGATGCACAATTTGGAACAACACAAATTTATCCCTGCTTACTGAGATCTGTATTAAAAAACCCCACACTCTCACTGCCAGTCCATTAAGGCTGAAAGATTCTCCCTACCCCCCTGTACCAGACTCAATTCTTCCTGATCTACTCTTACCTCCTCTCTGTTGCTGGCCTCTGGCAGAAATCCTGTCATATATCTGAGTAATAAGTACCCAGAACTACATAGATTGATATAAGTATAAGGCCATTTTCATCCTCCAACTTGTCTAGCCCCCCAAACTACATAATTTTATTATTTTCCACATTACAAAATCTCACCTTTGGACATAAGTAGATGCCAAGGTATGCCAAAAGATTTACAGATGTTTGCCACTGTGGTCCTGTAATCAGCACTGCACACGTGGTCTCTTCATTACAGACATAATTAGGGAGGCTATTATTATTTTGTACATACAATTCAAAGATATTATATAATTGCGACATTTCCTTACAACCGCCCATTGGGTATTTTAATACCAGAGACATATTTGGTAAAAGATCAGAGTTCCTGTTGACTTCATCCATTGAAAAAGCCAATGCCAAAGCAAACTGGTGGTTTTTACTTGATGTTCTGTAAAAGTATACAGTGTTTGTTATAGACAGAGATCTACATGTGATAATTTGAAGTCAATACAATTACTCTTCTGTACTGGATAGTATTTCTCTTTTCCCCCCAAAATTGAAACATAGGTTAATGTTGTGAGATTGGGATGACCTAAGAAACTGGAAACTTGAAAACACTTCAAATGCTCATGAGAGTGTGCATCCATTAAATATGATATGACATTGGTATCACCCTAAGAGAGGTTATTTCCCTCTCTCTCTCTTTTTTGAGTCATGATCAGAAGGTAAATTCAACACCACAGACACTGACCAAACAGTAATTCAGGTCATATCTTTATTTTGAAATTACTGAAAATAATTTTGAGTTACTGGAAATAACTCAATAACTATATCAACTATTTTCAGTCTACACAGGAATGTGATCTATTAACACTAGGCACATCATGGCAACATTTTTCTTCTAGGAAACATCTTTGATTATCTTTCCAGTTATATTAACACAATACTAGCATCCTACTGAGAACTAGGAACATTGGGAAATTGCAGTGGTATCTACATGCTTGTAAAATAGAAGAATATGCGCAGCCAGTCCCACAACACCCAGAAAAAGCTCGTAACCCAGGTGCTCTAACACTCCGAGGATAGTAGGATCGGAGGTGAGGAAAACACAACATCTGCCCCAATACCAGAAGTAACTGGGACCAGTAAGACCCAGACACCAAGGGACTCTGCCCTTCCAGTGGCATGGATTCCTTCCAGTCTGGGCTGGTGCCCTGAATAGACCTTGGGAGCGAACTCTGCAGCCAGTCCTACAACACCCAGAGGAAGCTCTACTCCCAGGCTCTTTAACATGCCCAGTACCATAGGATCCCAGGAGCTTGCTCACACCAGGAGGCAGTTTGACTCCTAGGAGCTCTGACATACTCTGGATATCCAGATCACAGGATCCCAGAATCCCAGAATCACAGAGACAGCTGAACTCTGAGGAATTCTGACAAACTAGGATCACAGGAAGGACAGGTTCTAGTCAGATATAGCTTGGGCAGGTAGCACTAGAGATAAACAGATGATTGGAGGCAAGCATAAGAACATAAGCAAAAGAAACCAAGATTACTTGGCATCATCAGAACCCAATTCTCCCACCATAGCAAGTCCTGAATATACCATCACACTGGAAAAGCAAGATTCAGATCTAAACTCACTTTTTGTTATGGCGATAGAGGACACTAAGAAGGACATCAATAACTCCCTTAAAGAAATACAGAACACAGGCAAACAGCTTGAAACACTTAAAGAGAAAACATAAAAATCCCTTAAAGAATTACAGGAAAACACAGTCAAACAGGTGAAGGAAGTGAACAAAACCATCCAAGATCTAAAAATGGAAATAGAAACAATAAAGAAATCACAAAAGGAGACAACCCTGGAGTTAGAAACCTAGGAAAGATATCAGGAATCATCACTAACAGAATACAAGAGATAGAATAGAGAATCTCAGGTGCAGAAGATACCATAGAAAATATTGACACAACAATCAAAGAAATGCAAAAAGTAAAAATGTCCTAACCCAAAACATCCAGGAAATCCAGGACACAATGAGAAGACCAAGCCTAAGGATACTAGGCTTAGAAAAGAATGGAGATTCCCAACTTAAAGTGCCAGTAAATATCTTTAACAAAATTATAGAAGAAAACTTCTCTAACCTAAGGAAAGAGATGCCCATGAACATACAAGAAGCCTTTCAGAACTTCAAATAGACTGGACCAGAAAAGAATTCCTCCTGTCACACAATAATCAAAACACCAAATGCACTAAACAAAGAGAGAATACTAAAAGCAGTAAGTGAAAAAGGTCAAATAACATAAAAAAGGTAGACCTGTCAGAATTACGCCAGACTTCTTTTTTTTAACTTTATTTTATAAGAAATTCCCAAAGTGTTTCATTTCCCACACTTTGATTAATATGCCAGGGATCTCTTTCCTGCCCTTCCTTGCCTGAAATTGGTGCTCATTCTAGTTATTTTGCCTTTATATATAAGTGTGAAATAATTACTATGGTTTACTGTTTGTTTGTGGAGGGAGTCTTTCTATCAGGCTCAAGCTGGACTGAAAACTCCTCAGAGTTCTCATTCATCTGTTTTCTGAGGATGGTTTCCTACCCAGACACCAGCACTCCCAGTAACTCCTGTGGTGGTCATTTTACAGCAGACTTCTTAACAGATTATGAAAGCTAGAAGATACTGGGCAGATGTCATACAGACCCTAAGAGAACCCAAGCTACTATACCCAGCAAAGTTCTCAATTACCATAGATGGAGAAACCAAGATCTTCCATGACAAAACTAAATTTACACAATTATGCTTTTCATAAATCCAGCCCTACAAAGAATAATAGATGAAAAACACCAACACAAGGAGAGAAACTGCACCCTAGAAAAAGCAAGAAAGTAATCTTTCAAAAAACCCAAAAGAAGATAGCCACACAAACATAATTCCACATCCAACAACAAAAATAACAATCACTTTTCCTTAATATCTCTGAACATCAATGGACTCAATTTCCCCAAAAAGACATAGACCAACAAACAGGATATGTAAACAGGACCCAGCATTTTGCTGCATACATCTCAGTGACAAAGGCAGACACTACCTCAGAGTAAAAGGTTGGAAAACAATTTTCTAAGCAAATGGTCCCAAGAAACAAGCTGGAGTAGCCATTCTAATGTCGAATAAAATCAACTCTCAACCAAAAGTTATCAAAAGATAAGAAAGGACACTGCATACTGGTCAAAGGAAAAATTCTACCAAGATGAACTTTCAATTCTGAACATTTATGCTCCAAATGCAAGGGCACCCACATTCATAAGAGAAACTTTACTAAAGCTCGAAGCACACACTGAACCCCACACAACAATAGCAGGGGACTTCAACACCACACTCTAAGCAATTGACAGATCATGGAAACAGAAGGTAAACAGAGACACAGTGAAGCTAACAGAAGTTATGAACCAAATAGATCTAACAGATATTTATAGAACATTTCATTCTAAAGTAAAAGAATATACCTTCTTCTCAGCACCTCCCTGTACCTTCTCCAAAACTGACCATATAATTGGTCACAAAACAGACCTTAACAGATATAAGAAGATTGAAATAATCCCATGCACCCTATCAGATCACTACAGACTAAGGCTGGTCTTAAACACCAACAAAAACAATGGAAAGCACACATAGACATTGAAGCTGAACAATGCTTTACTCAACAATAACTTGGTCAAGGAATGAATAAAGAAAGAAATTAAAGGCTTTTTAGAATTTAATAAAAATGAAGACCCAGCATACCAAAATTTATGGGACACAATGAAAATAGTAGTGGGAGGAAAACTCGTAGCTCCAAATGCCTCCAAAAAGAAACTGAAGAGAGCTTACACTAGCAGCTTGACAGCACATTGAAAAGCTCTAGAACAAAAAGAAGCAAATACACCCAAGAGGAGTAGATGGCAGGAAATAATCAAACTGAATGGAAACAAAAATAACTATACAAAGAATTGACAAATCCAGGAGTTGGTCCTTTGAGAAAATCAACAAGATAGATAAACCCTTAGTAGACTAACCAGAAGGCACAGAGACAGCATCCAAATTAATAAAATCAGACATGAAAAGGGAGACATAACAATGAAATATATCTTTTTTTATTTGATATTTTCTTTATTTACAGTTCAAATGTTAGCCCCTTTCCTAGTATCCCCTCCAAAAAACCCCTAGCTCCTTTCCCCTCCCCCTGCTCACCAACCCACGCACTTCTGCTTCCTGGCCCTAGCATTCCCCCACACTGGGGCATAAAGACTAATGAAATATATCTTAAAATAACTATTCTGTTTGTTGAATATCAACAGTTGAAAATATTAAAATCATGTTCTACAAACATCAAAAAATATAAGAATATGTGCTGTAAAATGTACTATGTAATCTGTTTTTTGGGTAATAGAAGTGAACAATAAGACAATTGGAATGCAAATATATATATATATATATATATATATATATATATATATATATGAAAAGAATAAAAACTCATGTCTTTTCCTTGTCATTTCATGTCATCTGATCAATAGACACTAAATATACCCCTTCATAGTTAGTGATTCACTTTGATTTAAATACAATCAGCTTTCACTTAAAAATTGTACCTCTTGGTGATTTCATATTATCATATTATATTTTATTTTATATTATATTTCATATTATATTTTATAAAATAGGGCATTTTGAAATGAACTTTATCTCTAAATTTAAGAGATTTATTATTTGGCTGTCAAACTAGCATAGCTGTTTAAAATGCTATTTTTGAAAACAACAATCATCAATCTACATAATATGTATGGTCCCCACAGTGGTAAAATATGCAGCTATTCTTAATACAATTAATGAAAAAGAAACATAAGCAATAAATATCATGTAAGTGTTAGAGAATAAACAACTTAGACATGAAGAGAGAAGACAAGGAGATTCTTGTTTCTTAAATAATGATGAAAATGAGCTAGTTGGTAACTCCTCTATTCTTGTTTTCAAGTGTTGCCAACTATCCCATGCCACAACTGTCACCCAGGCAAGTGATAAGGGAAGTAAGCAGTTACCACTATTATTGATAGGTTCACTTTTCAAACATATCATTTATACTCCATATATTCCTACTTTAATCTAAAGAGAATAAAAAACTGGACTTTATGATACTTAAAAACCAGTGGTTGACCATAAACCCAAGTGAAGCATGGAGCAGCAGGAACATATATGAAGTTCACATGAGTCAGAACGACTTCCAAAGTTGATGAAGCTTTAGAAGGCACACAGTGACCAGATACAATGAATTTAAGAGAATAACTTTGTATCTGGGTGAAAGTTCTTCACAATGCTGTGTGCCAGGATCATTACAGGATCTACCATACGCACTAGCAGCAACAGAGTGATGGAAGGACCATTAATGAACTTTCTGACCATTTAATTGCAAGTACTTATGATAAAACTCATTAAAATAGTATGGATTTCTTTCAACAAGGCATCACTGATTACGGTGCTGTAAAAACTGTTAAAGCAGGGCTATATGTGATAGATCAACATAGATTATCCTTTCTTCAATCAGCTTCCAGCCTATAAATGGGAAGCCAACTGGAAGAAAAACATAAGAGTCACTGGATGAATTAAACAGGGAAAATAGTAAAAGAATTAAGAGTTGTTTCTTGAAGTTCAGAATTGGCAATATGACAGAAGGTTCAGAGCTTTGCCTAATCTCCATCCTTAAATTCCTCATGATATATTCATGATGACATTTACATGGAAAATATAAAAGCACTTACAGGACATTAAGGATCTGCTGATTGAAATACTCTTTCTCCACAGGCGGCCTCACTGCTTCAAGGGAGAAAACACAATTTGTCTCCAAGTCTCCATCTTTGTCTTCACCCAGTTTTATTTTCCAAAAGCACTTGGGATGAATGAGACTGGACATGAGAAGTAGAATGTTCAGGAGGAAGAAGAGTAACATCAAAGTGAACATTTTTGTACTGCCTTAAAACTGGGGAGCATGAATTATGAGGTGCCATGCATATCATCCCATCGAATGGGAGCCTAGGTGATTCTACCTGCTTTTATTTCTCAGGGCAAAGGAGAGGCTAGTTGTATAGTCATGATTAATTTTTTTCAGATTTCTCTTGACCCCTAGAGGAATCTTGAATTCTCTCTTCCCTGGGGCTCTGCAGCTGATTTCCAAAGCATGCAATAAAGATAGTTAGGTAAATACAAAGGTAGACAGTTCAGTCTCGGGGTCCATGACATCATTCATGTTTTTGAACACCTGAGAGGGAACCATTATGTTAAAATTAGGTCTCTGGAATGTTTCAATAAACTGATTATGTGAGCAGAATTAGAAATTATGTCGCTGGATTTTGTTAGACAGTACACATTAAGACATGCAGTGGTGCTTCAGTTAGAGGTACTGGGGACACATAAGTCCAAGTATAGAGAGGCAGTCTTATGTTTATGGCAATTGTGATTCACAGACCATGTACAGTGGGGATTATGCCACACCAGTGATAGATACATAATATTTAAATAAGGCCTTTGCTTCTATTGTCTTGAGAATCAATAAATACAACAAATTCAGAAATACACTTAATCCAGCTGTATCCAAAATTATCCAGCTCATAAGAGATCCACAGTTAATTTGCAGATTAAAGATTGAGTTTTAAAGGTTCAACAAGATCCAGAGAGAATGCTAGGCCCCGTGCGTCTCATTTCAAATCCTATAAAATAGATTATTCCTCCTCCCAATTAATTATGATTAGTGAGAAAATAAGCTGAATATCTGAGTTATAAATTATAATCTTCCCCCTCCCCCCACCGAAGCTCAGTTGCCTGCCTGTGCCACCTTGCCTTACCTCAGTAGGAGAGGATGTACCTAGTGCTGCAGTGACTTGATTTGCTGTTGCAGGGATGATGCTCAGTGGGGGCACACTCTTCTCAGAGGAGAAGTGGAGGAAGTAATGGGGGAAGGATCTGTTTGAGGGAGTACTGGGAGGAAGGAAACTGATATTGCAACATATATGAATAAATAAATAAATAAATTCTAAGAATGTATTATAAATATCAATAACACTTCTTTGTATATGTGAAAGAAAAATCACTAAATTTAGGTGATATGCTTTCCTTATTTACTGATCTCTTGAAAGATATCAAGATTGATGCCATGCCATATCTTGAATATTCTGAATAATGCTAAAATAAACATGGGCAGACAATTGTCTATTTGTTATGTTGACTTATATTTATCTTCAAAAAATTTCATGAGATAAAACATAACGCACTCCTTTATTTCCTGATTGAAATAGTTGTGTATTCTTACCACAAAGGGTCCTCACCTTCTACGCACAGTAGAAACATTCATGGGAGTTCTCAAAATATATACGAGTGAATACCTTATTTAATCACACTTTACTTACTCATTCTCACTGCATGGCTGGACTCATAGCCTATCTTAACTATGATTTCAATTTTGATACCTAAAGCAATGATTATAATCATGTAGCCTTAAATAATTTCATAAAATGAAATAAGATTAAATACTGATTATAAGGGAGTCAGCGTTACTAATGAATTAATGCTGGCTATGTACTTGCTATAAACTTCATTCATTATGTTTAGGTAAAACCATATATCCCTATTGTTTCCAAGGCTTATATTATGAAGTAGTCTTGGATAGTGTCAAAGACTTTTCTTTCTTTCTTTCTTTCTTTCTTTCTTTCTTTCTTTCTTTCTTTCTTTCTTTCTTTCTTTCTTTCTTTTTCTTTCTTTTTTTGTCAAAGACTTTTCTACATCAAATCTATTCTTCAGTTGCATTTAAAAAATATACCTCAACATCAAATTTAGACACTACCTCAGAATAAAAGATTGGAAAAAACCCTTGACACAAATGAACCTAAGGAACAAACTGGTGTAGCCATTGTAATAGTAGCTAACAAAATAGACTCTAAACCAAAACTCATAGAAAGAAGTGTGGAAAAACACTACATATTCATCAAATTGTTTCAATTCCTAACAAATTTGTTCTACTTTTGTAAAAGAAACATATCTAATGCTTAAATCACACTTTGACTACCTCACACATAGATAGTGGAGGCTTCAATATCCCATTCTTACTGATGAACAGATTATCCAGAAAAAGGTAAACAATATAATACTGCAGGCACCAGACATTTTCAATCAAATGGCCCTAACAGATATTTGCAGAACATTGCACACAATCACACACACACACACACACACACACACACACACACACACACACACACACACACAAATACATTCTTATTGTCACCTCACGGAACTTTCTTCCCTATTGAGTGGGCATTTACTCATCAAACAAGACTCAACACATATAGGAAATTAGAAAAACTATTTGTCCTATCAGATCACAATGTATAACCACTGAATATCAACAACACAAAATACAGAAGCTTTCAAACTCATGGAAAATGAAAAATTTTCTAATGAATGACTATTGGTTCAAGACAAGAAGAAACAAGGAATGAACAACTTTCTATAACTCATTGAAGAAGATGAACAACATACTCAAACCTGTGGGATAAAATAATAGCTGTGGAAAGAAGAAATTACATAGCACTAAGTACCAACATAAATAATTGAATATATGTCATAGTAGCAACTTAACAGCTTGCCTAAAAGTTCTAGAGCAAAAGAAGTAAGCAAACACAAGAGAAGTAAATGGTAGGAGAAAATTAATTTGAGGGGAGAAAGTAAATACGATTGAAATAAATAAATAAAACAGGACAGATAATCAATAAAAAGTAGATTCTTTAAAAAAACAAGAGAGACAAATACTTATATGAAATGGACAATTTTTTCAAAAGAAAAAAAAACCTACCAAAGTTCAGTCAAGATTAGATTTAAATAAACCTATATTCCTAATGAAATGGAAGCAATTTTTATAATTTTGAAAACAAAGAAAGAAACAAACCAAACCAAAATAAAACAGCAGCAGGGCCCTTCTGGTCAGCACCAGCTCTGGGCCACCTTGTGCAAGAACTTGGTGGACAGTCCCATGTCCCCAGAGGACTCTCCATACCACAGGTGCCTTAGCATGCCCAGGATCTTAGGATCACTGGTGAGTGGAACAGAACAATTATTCCAATTCAGTTGCACTGGGCTTGAGCCATCAGGAGCAAGGACATTGGAGCCTTGCCCAAGCAGCAACTCAGGTTACTTCTAATCTGTGCTAGTATACCTTGGTTTTGAACACACCAGACAGCCCCACGGTCCCCAGAGGAGATACTACTTCTAAGTGCTGTAACATGCCCATGATCTTAGGTTTTCAGGATTCCAGGATCCCAGGAGCTTGGTGACACCAGGACCTCAGGTTCTCAGAGGAAGCTTGACTGCCAAGAACTCAGACACACCCAGAATCTCAGGTTCACAGGAGCCCACAATCAAAGAATCAAAGAGGAAGCAGGACTCTGAGGAGTCCTGAATCAACTGGGATTATAGGAAGGAAAGGCTCTAATCAGATATATTGAGGGCGGCAAACACTAGAGATAATCAGATGGCAGGAGGCAAGCTTAAGAACAGAAGCAACAGAAACCAAGATTACTTGGCATCATCAGAACCAAACTCTCCCACCATAGNAAGTNCTGGATAAACCATCACACCAGAAAATCAAGATATGGATCTAAAGTCACTTGTCATGATGATGATGGAGATACTTTTTGTATACTCTTGTAAATACATACATATATATACATATATATATTTACAAAGTTCAACTAACAAGACGCTAGCAGGTTGACAGCTTTAAGTCTATAGGTGAGAAATTATCTAACAAAAATAACCAGGATTTATTCAGCATCAGCCACTTCCATAACCAAGTGTTACTCTTGTTAATAAAGCTCAGGCTTCTGGCATATACTTAAGATGCTTAACTCTTGTAGTATTGCTCCCCACCGCAGTTCTCCACAACTAACAGAAAACTGTTGAAAAGTAGTGCCAAACATTTGCAAAAACAAACAAAATCCCAAGGTTATTATAAGCATAAATATGTGATGGAAATTTATCAAGCCAAGTCTTTCCAACCATTAAGAAGTCACCCAAACTGAATTTGCCAATGTATTTTGTCTATATCCAAGAGGTGCACTTATATCCAACAGAGGAGTTGCTGAAAATCAAACTTAGTGTTTAGTTTAGGGGTGGGCTGGAAAATTCAACCACCATTTGAAATTGTCTTTAAAAAAAAGACCACCAAAAATCGATTCACTAAATTTATTTTAAAAATCATACAACATTTCTTACAAAAGAGCATTACAGTCAGGAAGATGGAGCATGTCTTCAGCCTTCTGGTCCAGGATCATCTGAGAGACCTCAGAGATACAGGAATATTAAGGACGAGCCTATTCTGTGTATGCAGAACCAAGCTGTCCTAATATGTAAATTGTGTCCTTTTAAGAACAGTACAGGTCTGCAGGAGAAATTGGCAATTTTCTACCCAGTGGCAACCTAGCCACAAATGTCCATCCTCACTTGGAGATAAGATGCTCAGTTGCTTCTTTGTATCCATGAATGGGAAGCTGTTAGGAGCAGATTTGTCTCAACAAGTGAATAAATAACATTAAATGTCACATTCTGTGGATTTCTGATATTTTTGGAAACCAACCATCTATGTAAAGTAATCTGTACCAAAAGAAGAAACTATGACTTCAACTTAGTAACAATTAAAAAGATTTCTACAAAATGAGATTATGACTATGCACTCAATTCTAGCTATTCCTCCCCGTTGTCAGAATATCCTTAATAAAAACAGGCTGGTTTAGTTCAGTAGTTTTTTCCACAATCTAGTGTCTTTCAACAGTTGTGGTGTTTTGTTCATTAGCATTTTAAAAATTTAAGGTTAATAAAGCACTATGCAATCCATCTTTCAGGGTTTTTGTTGCCCCCTTTTGCCTATTAAGCATCTCCTTTAGGATTCAATTAGATATCTCCACAATTGCTTGCCCTGTAGGATTTTGTGAATTGCCTGTAACACATTTTATATTATAATATGTAAAAAACTGCTTCATCTTATTGAAGATATATGCCCGACCACTGTCCATTTTAATTTGTATGGGTGTTCCCATAATGGCCATAACTTCTAACAAATGGGTCATTACAGAATCAGCCTTTTTTGACACCAAGGCAGTTTGCCCATTGAAATCCTAAATATGTGTCTCTAGTATGATGCACATATTTCAATTTACCAAACTCTGTAAAATGGAAGACAACCATTTGCCAAATATAATTTCTTTGGGTACCACTAGGGTTAGTTCCTGTAGATAATGGAGTTCAGTTATATAATGAGCAAGTAAGACATTGCCTCACAATTTCATTGGCTTGTTGCCAAGTGATAGAGAATTCTCCCTTTAAACCTTTGTTATTAACATGGTGTTTTTAATGGAATTCTGCAGCCTCTAGAATACTTCCTATCAGTAGTTAGTCAATTTCATTATTACCTTGCACCAGAGGGCCTGGCAGACCTGTATGGGGTCTTATGAGTGCTACATATAGTGGGTAACTCCTATCATTTGTTGTAGTCAAATAAATAGCAAAGTCAATTCAGAATCATCATAAATAAGTTCAGCATTCTCTATGTGTAAAACAACCCTTTCTTGTGGAGAGCCTTTTGAGGTGCCACTTGGCAGGAGTCTGACATTTGCCAAGGACAAGAAAATGGGCTGCAGGCAGGAATCTGACATTGGCCATGACAAGGAAGTAAGTTTCAGCAAGAATCTAATTTTTGGCTATAATAGGGAAGTAGGTTAAGGCAGGAATTTTAATCTTAGGATGGAACAAAAGAGGTAGGCTTCAGGCAAGATTTTTGGATTGGACAAGGAAGTGGGCTCAAGTAGTTTGGTCATTACGGGAAGCCCTATTAAACTACTGTCACAGGATTAATCATGGGATTTTGCTTACTGCCCTGCTAGATCTTAATTGAACTGTTCACCCTTAATACTTGCATGCAATTAAAATGGTATAAAAGTGGATTGGGAAAATTAAATTTGCCTTCAGTCTCAGAACTGACTGGGGTCATACTATAATGTTGTCTGTCTTTTTTCTTTTTTTTTTTTTTTTTTTTTTTTTTTTTTTTTTTTTTTTGAGACGGGGTTTCCCTGTATAGCCCTGGCTGTCCTGGCTGTTCTGGAACTCAGTTTGTAGACCAGGCTTGCCTTGAACTCAGAAATCCTCATGCCTCTGCCTCCCAAGTGCTGGGATTAAAGGTGTGCGCCACCACCGCCTGGTTTGTCTTTTTTCTTTTTAATCCTCATTCCTGTGCTGGATAACCTGTTGACTGACTGAGCAGGCTTGGTCACTTTCTGTATATTGAGAGTCAGTTACTATATTAAGAAACTCTTGAAAATCTGACACACCATGAGTATTGCATATAAACCAGATTTTTGAACTGACTTATAGAAGCTCTCCATCACTTTACTTATATCTTCTGATTTATATCCCACCTTTCCTGTTTTTCTGGCATCAGTGTATAATGTAGGGGCTCCAGATATTGGAGTTTCCTTTGTTATATGTGGGAGAATCCAATTAGTTTTTTTTTTTTTTATGAACTGAAGTCACTTGCTTTTAGGGTATCTGTTGTTAATCTCTCCCTCCAAATTACTGTATACTCTTTGCCATTGTTTATCTTGTGCCCATAATAAGGCAATTTCTGTGTTAGTAAAAGGCACCACAATTTCAGGTGGATCCATTCCGACTAGTTGTTGAAGTCACATTTTTCCTTTTAGTATCAATTCAGACACCTTTTCACTGTAGGTTTTTAGTTTCTTATTTTATTTATGTGCTAAAAATATCCATTCTAAGATACAATCTTCTGTTTGCACAAAAATTCCTTTAGAGGAATGAGTAGAAGGTAAGATGACTAAGATGTAGGCAATCTTTGGATTAATACCATCTAGATGTGTATCCTGCAATTTTCTTTCTACCATAGCTAACTCCTCAGCCTCTGCTGATAATTTCCTTGGACTATGTAAATCTTCATCACCTTATAAGGTTTGAAATAAATTGCTTAGCTCTTGAGTGGCCAAGCCAATCGCAGGCTGCATCCAGTTAATATCTCCCAGTAGCTTCTGAAAATCATTACAGGTCCTTAATTGGTTTCTTCTGAGTTGTACCCTTTGTGGCCTAACCTTTTGCAGACTTATTTTATATCCTAGATAGTTAACAGAATCCCCTCTTTGTATTTTTTCAGGAGTGATTTGCAATCCCCAGCAAGGCAAGTTTTTATTTTATTTATTTATTTATTTATTTATTTATTTATTTATTTATTTATTTTCTTCATCAAACATTCTTTCCAGGTTATTTATATCTGGATCAGCCAATAGGATGTCATCCATAATGGATTGTGGAAATTGTTTGCAAATCATCTCCAATGGCTCTTGTACAAAATATTGACACAAGGTAGGGGTATTTAACATCCTTGTGGCTGGACTTTCCAATGATATCTTTTTATTGGACAACGTCTATTGAAGGTAGGTACTGAGAAAGCATACCTTTCTTTATCATGTTCATATGGAGGAATTGTGAAAAAGCAATAGTTTAGATCAATCACTATGGTAGGCCATTTCTTAGGCTACAAGGAAGGCAATGGGATTTCAGGTTGCAAGAAACCCATTGACTGAATAATCTTATTAATCACTCTGAGATCTGTCAACATCCTCCATTTGCTAGATTTTTTTTTTTTAAAATGACGAATACTGGAGAATTCCTAGGGCTGGTGGACTCATCTATATGCTGAGCTTCCAGTTGCTCCTGGACTAGCTATTCTAATGCCTCTAGTTTTTCTTTTGTCATAGACCATTGATCCATCCAAACTGGTTGGTCAGTCAACCACCTTAGTGGTAAGGCTGTTGGTGTCTTATCAGCAGGGGCTCTTTGATATAGAGCTAAATTGTAAACCTCTGCTGTATCTTGTTTATGGACATCTTGGGCAGTCTGTAACTGCCTTTGATAACATTCTCTAACTAATTTAAAAGTTTATTAGGAGCCTGGCTAGTTTCATGGCCAGACACGGAAACCAAGGGATACTGTCATTAGGGAAATGCAAACCAAAACAAACTTGAAATTCCACCTCACACCAATCAGAACATCTAAGATCAAAAATTCAGGTGACACCAGATGCTGGCGAGGATGTGGAGAAAGAGGAACACTCCTCCATTGCTGGTGGGATTGCAAGCTTGTAAAACCACTCTGGAAATCAATCTAGTGGTTCCTCAGAAAATTGGAAATAGTACTACCAGAGGATCCAGAAACTCTGACATTTTGTCGATTGTCAGCCTTAAAGGCCTGGGACAAAATCACAGAACCAGGGAAGAGTCTTGGATCATTTACTCAAGTCCAAAAGAAACCTTCCCTGACTTTTTGCAAAGGCTAACCTCAGCTATAGAAAGTCGTGTATCAGATTCAGCATCAAGAAAGGCAATAATCCAGCCTTTAGCCTTTGAAAATGCAAATGCTGAATACAAGGAAGTAATCAAACCACTGAGGGCAAGGTCAGCATCAGTAGATGAGTGGGTTAGACATACAGCTGATGCTGGATCTTGCTATCCTGATATGACTGTAGTAGCTGCCACTAGATACCTAGAGATGATCCAAGATTTCAAATCTTCTAATGGTGGTGAGCAGGGTCATCTCAGAAATAACTTCAGGAAAAACCAAAGTAATCCCAAAAGGGACCCTATGCCTTCTGGAATATGTCAAAGATGTAGCAAAGGCCAACATTTGACTAGGGACTGTAGAGCAACAACAGACAAATGGGGTAACTACTTATCAAATAAACTCCCAGGAGGGCCTTTTGCAGGGCCCAATGCCAGGCAGGGAGAGTTCTCTTCCTCAGGACAATTAAATATCACTGCTTCAAAAACAGTTGTTGCTTTTAATAGCTGAGTAGTACTCCATTGTGTAAATGTACCACAGTTTCTGTATCCATTCCTCTATTGAGGGACATCTGGGTTCTTTCCAGCTTCTG
>NW_018391649.1:0-20357 GCF_900095145.1 Mus pahari
CCTTCATTGTGTCCCATAAGTTTGGGTATGTTGTGGCTTCATTTTCATTAAACTCTAAAAAGTCTTTAATTTCTTTCTTTATTTCATCCTTTACTAAGTTATCATTGAGAAGAGTGTTGTTCAGTTTCCACGTTCTCACTCACTTTTAAATGACAAGGTATGAAACTGAGAAGCAGTTAGCAGATCCTTTTGATAACCTTTTAAAGCCAGCTGTGTTGGATGGTTTTCCTGCTGTTGTCTATTACTTCCTTGAGCTCTGTTCATCTCTGCCTTTCTGTTTTCTCTTTTTCCTCAGACCATTCTTTGAGGGTTTGCTTTTACTACATACAATCCTTAAACAACTTAGTCACAAAGAACAGAAAGGACTGTACTCTGTTACATAAAACGACATGGAGACAAAGTAGTTTGGAAATTTGGTGATTTTATGTAGTAAAATAAGCAACTTGTGCTTTCCACAACTCCAGTAACACCAGGGCCTTGTATCTGAGGTTGTGTTCATTTAGGTTTTCCCTCTCTTCCAGTTGGAAGTGGTCATTACTCATTATCTTTGAATGTGCTAGCACCTCACTTTGTATTTGCATTCTGGTATTGACTCCACCCAGTAAAGTTTGTATTATGAGTGCCATACTCCATTTCAGTTCTACAATCTTTTATGTATCAGGTAATTTTGGCTACACACAAGAAATTGCCAATGTTTTATAGATTCCTTATCTGTTAGAATAGTTAGACAAAACTGATTTTGTTTTTTGCTATTACTGGTTTTGTTTTGTTTTTATAAGATTTATCTTATATATATAATATTTTTATATATATATATATATATATACATATATATATATATATGTATATATGTATATATATATATATATATACTGTAGCTGTCTTCGGACACACCAGAAGAGGGCATCAGGTCTCATTACAGATGATTGTGAACCACCATGTAGTTGCTGGGATTTGAACTCTGGACCTCTGGAAGAGCAGTCAGTGCTCTTAACTGCTGAGCCATCTCTCCAGCCCCTGTTTTGTTTTTGAGACAAGATCTCACCAGCAAAGGAATTCCTTAAAGGAATGCACCACTGTGCCTGGCATTACTGTTGTTTTAACAGATCTAGCCATCCAGTTTTTATTCAGACTGTAAATTCTGTCTTAATTTTATGGATACCTGCAGTTTTTAAGACTTGCATGCAGTGTTGGGGTTGTCTTGTACACGTACTACGTGGATTTGTCTGAGATTTGGGCAGTGATTTAAGTCTTAGTTGCACTTCACTTTGGATTTATCTATAGTGTTAAGTTCACACAAGACATTGCCAGTGTTGTGTAGATTCCTTATCTATTACAGTAGTAGCACATACAGTTGGCACATGTAGATTTATACAGGGAATTAGGGGTGCCCATCTCCAGCTTGCTCCTTAAATCCTCTGCTCAAGGATCTCTTTCCGAGCTCCTCTAGTAAGTAATTGGGGATTTCACATACTACCTACACTACTGCCCAAACTACATTTTGAAATGCACACACGGGACAACTGGAAGAAAAGAAAAACTGCAGAGATTTCTTTGAGCGACTGGAGCCTGTTTTGTTATTTGCCTAGTAAAAGGATGAGGTTGGTTTAATTTTGAGCCATTCACCCCGGCGGCTTCATTAGCAAAGGTCCTAAGTGTGATGTCCTCGACACTAAAGTCTGCTTCCTCTCTAAAACTTTTATATGCCTATTGAGTTGATTCCCCTGAAGGAAGGCATTTCACATAGGTCTGCACTGTCAATTGTACCTTTTCCTTACTAATCAATGCTGAAGGCTCAGTGATCAGTGCCAGTGCCACTACTTTCCAACAAAGAAGGTCAAGTTAGGACTGAATTCTGTAGACATGATCACTATCTTTCTTTTCTTTTCTTTTTTTTTTTTTAAGATTTATTTATTACACTGTAGCTGTCTTCAGACACTCCAGAAGAGGGGGTCAGATCTTGTTAAGGATAGTTGTGAGTCACCAGGTGATTGCTGGGATTTAAACTCTGCACCTTTGGAAGAGCAGTCGGGTGCTCTTTCCCACTGAGCCATCTCACCAGCCCCACTATCTTTAATTCTTGAGTGCCATTCAGTTAATTTGACTGAATTGATTTTAAGAAGCAAGATTTTCACTCTTACAGTTGCCACTCTGCTTTGATAAAGTATTTTTCTTCTACATTTTTTTCTCTTGAAGATAGCTGTGCAGGTTTTTTTTTTCTGTGTTTTTAGACCCAATATTTTCACTGTATTTGTTTTCCTTTTTGAAGGGGAAAAAAGCTGGTCCTGGAACACAAAAGACAAGAAGTAAGTATTCCTGATACATTGTTTAATTTTCTTTTAGAGAGCAGAAAAAGATTAAGTCTGAAATGTACAGCTTGGGCTCTTGTAATTCAGTGGTCGGGCACATGCCACAGGTACATGATGTCCTAGGTTTCAACTCCAGTATACCCAGGTATTTATGTACTTAGAAAGATTTGCTGAAGTAAAGTACGTGATTTATTCAAGGATTTTTTAGTAATTTTTAGAACGTGGACCTTAACTACAGTCTGATGACACTTAAGCTACCCCCCATGTTAATAATTTTGTAAAGATGTCTTATTATGTGTATGGAAGGGGTTATGTGTACATACAGATGCTCCAACAAGCTAGAAGAGGATGTTGAGTCCCTTGGAGCTGAAGACATCAGTTGTTAGTCCTGACATAGGTGCTAGGAACTGACCTTGAGTCTTCTATAATATTCTGTGATCGCCATTGCTGAGCTCTATCTCCATCCCTGAAATTAATATTTTCAAAACCCTTTTTTAAAACTCATTAGAGTCCCAGAAGAAACAATTCTTGAAATCCATTTACTGGGATGAACGAACATAAGGAATGCTTTGGGCTAGCTTTACAGTGTGAAAAGATCTGTGCCATCCAGCTCAGGAATCTTGGATGGTTGGTATGAATGCATGGGTCTACAATACCCACGCTTAAGGGACCAAGGCGCCTGGGCCTCAGCAGAGGGATTCTGTCTTACAAAATCCAAAACACATCCTTGGCATGACAGATACAGGGGAGTGATAGTGGAAGATATTTTACCTCAGGCCTGCACCTTTCAACTCTCTTGAGTTTTAAAGGATTTCTAGATGTTTTACCCTCAATAGAGTCTTTACTGATGTGCAGCTGTCTAATGGTATTTTCTCTTCTTAAGCAGGAAGACTCAAGAAGCCTTTTTTAAAGGTTGAAGATGTGAACCGGTAAGTGTCAGAGTCCAGTGTGTTGGAAACTGAGTTGGGACTGTAGAAAAAAACCTCATGAGACTTACTTTCTTTTTGATGTTCCCTTCCTTTATATGACTGTGATGTGCCAAGAGCAGTAATTCCCTTGTGTTCAGGGACTGAAATGAGTTTCATTCTATTGTAGTTTAAATTCAGAGTATCTGCTTTAGACTAATCATAAAATCATCTCATTTTTTTAGTATTTTAAATAATTACTCTTGCTGCATTCAATATCATGAGTTTGAACAATTACTAAAAATTCCCCCCTGTAATTGTGGGGGAAATTATAGATAGTACTTGGAAATATATAGCTACTTGGAAATGTTTTGAAAAAAATAGAATTCAGACATGCTTCAACATGGATGAGCTTTCAGGACTTCAGAGTGAAGTATGAAGAAAAATGCTGCATTATTCAATGTACACAAAGCATTCAGAACATTCAGATTCGGTCACTGGTGGTTGCAAAGAGCTGAAGGGAAATAGAGGGACCTAGGGTTTTTACTTGTGCAAGGTAAGCACTATGAGATGGGATAGTGCTTTCACAAGATAATGTTTAATGTGACTGCACTGTCCAGTTTCAAATGGTATCTAGAGCAGTGCTCAACCTGTGGAAGACAATTCCTAGGGGACTGGACAACTCTTTCACAGAGGTTCCTAAAACCATTGGAAAACACTAGTTATAATACAATCCATAACAGTTGAAAAATTACAGTTATGAAGTATCAGCAAAAGTAATTTTATGGTTGGGGAGATCACCACAACAGGAACTGTATTAAAGGGTCCAGCATTAGGAAGATTGAGAACCACTGCTCTAGAAGCTGGGGTAGTAATTCCAAAACTTAATGATAATGTGACTAAACTGTATATAGTTTCGAAGGTAGGTGTTTTAGGGAGGATCTGGGAGGATATGAGAGAGGGGAAAGTGATCAAAATAGTGTATGAAATATTTTCAATTTTTTAAATGTTAAAAGAATAGGCCTACAAATTGGTTCTTTGAAAGGAAGGTTACCCCTACCAAGTCTCTCTTGTTTATTTCAGATTTTAGGTGAATTACAGATATAAGGCTTTGAAACCTTTCTTTCATCCTAGAGAAGCTCACATGTATTTATCTTTATTCTTAGGTCTTACAGGCCATTTTACCTTCAGCTCCCCAGTATGCCTTGTATAAACTACTTTCTTCAGAAGCCCTGCAGCCCATTTGATATAGAGAAGTCATCCAGCATCCAGAAACAAGCTCAGCCTAAACTCAGGTTGGTGTGAAACTTGAGTTTTAGAAGGACTGCTATTAGACTTTCACTGTGATTGTTTTTTCCTTCATAAGCATTTGGGGTAGTGTATTTTGCGCCACGGTGGTTGTATGTGTGCTTGTCTTCCCTGTGACTATTTTAATGTCTCTATGCTGTATTTAGTGTGAATGAAGGTACATTAGTTAGACATTTTAGGTGGGAGTGGAGTTCAGATACTGAAGCCTGTTTTTCTTGACCATTTGAAATGTTCTTGAGAATATTTATTACATTTTGTTTTACATTTCTTGAAATTCAGTTAAAAGTATTTGCTGTTCAAAAGTGACAGATTCTGCATATGTTAGTTTAAGGCAATAAGTTTTAAAATTATTCATTAGCAGTTAATTTTTTTACCATGTATTTCTATCACTAGAATTAATACGGACGGCGATAAATGTGGAACCCCAGTTCAACTCCAGTTGAAGGAAAAGAGAAAAAAAGGATATTGTGAATGTTGCTTGCAGAAATATGAAGATCTCGAAACTGTAAATGTGATTTTCCATTTGGGATTGGTGTTTCTAAAAATCTAAATACTGTTTTTATTTTTAAGTCCCATTTTACTATTCCGATTATAGTTTGCAACATGATAGTCACAAATATATTCTTGAGTGGAAACAGGTCTGGTTTGTTTTACGGTGGGAATGGAACATAGCTCTGCACTTTCTAGGCATGTGCATCAGCACTCCTGCATCTTGAACCTGAAACACTTGAAATTGTAAGAACCCAAGGAGGGAAGTCAACATTGAGATTTTTTTTTTTGGTTTTTCGAGACAGAGTTTCTCTGTATAGCCCTGGCTGTCCTGGAACTCACTTTGTAGACCAGGCTGGCCTCGAACTCAGAAATCCGCCTGCCTCTGCCTCCCGAGTGCTGGGATTAAAGGCGTACGCCACCACACCCGGCGAGAAAATAATTTTTATTCACTTAATAAATATTTGAGTACTTAGTATATAACTACAATGTAAAAATATAACAAAATATATGTAGACAGTATTAGACCAGTACAAGGAGAAACAAAACAGGAATGGAGGTGTTGTCATCTGTTTAGAATTGGCAAAGAAATACTTGACTGATGTTTAAGTAGAACTACAGAAAAGTTAGATAACCAGGCATCTTGATACCAACCGAAATCAGGAAGGGTGATGCCCAGAACAGGTAGATAGAATCAGTAGAGGATGATGGCCTGTACCAGTCAAGAATGGGAGTTCTTGGGGCATGGTCAGGTTGTTGAAATACTCTAAAGATGAAACTGAAGGGATTTACATGATTTTGGATTAAGAGATGGTAGGTAAAGGAAAAGTTCCTATATTTTGGTCTGAGCAATTAAAGAAAAGTCTTGCAAGACCATACCAAATAAAGGAAGTTCTTAAAGATGAGGAAGGTCTATTGGAGTTTGAAAGCTTATTAAAAGTAAGAACTTTGGAATCACTGGTAGTCTTCTTGTCTGTGCACCCTTAGAGTTTGGTGCATAGCAAGTGCTTATTAATCTCAGCAGTTACTTTTTTAATTTCTTAACTTTTAAATAGTAGGGAGACAGATGTAGTGGTGCACAGATTACAACCTCTCTACTTTCAACCTCAGCAAGCTCAGGCAGGATAAATATTAAAGTGCATAAGCTCAAATATTTATCACTTGAGATGTATTAATATTTACCAGGGATTTTGATTTGTTTTACTTATGTAATAAAGAAGGACATACAGTTAGTTTAAAATTTCATTGAATCAGAAGCTGAAGTATTTCAAATTTTTTCCTTTTCCTTCTAATTGTTTTGAAATTAAAGTTATTGATTGGTTCTGAAATTTACTTGGCCATTGTGAGGTCAGAGTAATATAGAATGTTTGCTTTTCTTTATCTTTGACATAATGTGTTCGGAAATGTAAGAATGGTAGGAAAGTTGTCCACTGATTGTCATAAAGAAAGTAAATTGCAAAAGTTGATTGAGAATGAAATTTAAGATCATGACTTTGAAAGTTTTTTTCTTTGTTTTTTTAATTTAAACTGAAGCAGAGTTCGGTAGGTCATTCCAACACTCTGGAAGGGTCTTGGGTTTGAGAGCAATTTGATCTACATAATGAGATCTTATCTTGAAAAACAAACCAAGTGTTGAAACCTTGGGTTTCACAATAATTCATTTCTATCCATGCAAAGAGACTGAGATGGGAAATATTTTTGAGTACTTAGGAGATGGCTCAGTCAGTGAAGTGCTTATAAAGGAACTAAGATTGATCTCCAAAACACACATAAAGAAGTGTAGACATGATGATGTGCCATACTTATTCCTGGTGCTGAGGCAGAGACAGGCTCATTACTGGTTTGCTGGTCTGCTGGCCTACTTCACTTGACTGAATTTCCAGGTGTCCAGCACCTGAGGAGGTAGACAAGATTGTCTTCAGTCTACACACACATACACAAATATTTTTAAGTAGTGTAGGTAAAGCAGACATATAGTACTGTAAAGTATAACATACAGAAAAGAGAACAAGAAAAGCTAAAAGTAAGGACATGAGGAAGAACTGAATGCAGGTGACAGGCCTGAGTTGTTTTATAAACAGGATATAAAGCTATCGTTGTCTAGTTGTATTGTAGCATGGAGAATGTTGAAAATAAGTGGAATGTGCTGTACAGTGGTAGCAAATGATGAGAAAGACGTTAGGCATGTAGCTCGGTGCTAAGGCCTTGGCGTGGCACATGTGAGACCCAAAAGTAAAGGTAAATGAGAATGCTTGACTTACTGTTAGAGAAGGCACAGACCTCTGAGACATATAGATCAATACTAAGTAATAAAAAACAGCTAAGTGGATTTAGAGAGAAAGTATATGTTTCACTTCATAATTTATTTTCTTCCCAGAATATAAATGAATTCCATCTGATCTTTAAAAATGTGTCATAAATTATTATTTGAGATGTTGGGTTTTTTTTTTTTTTTTTTTTAACGTTTCCCTCTGCAGCTCTGGCTTTGGTGGAACTCATTCTGTAGATCATGCTGGACTCAAACAGATCTACCTGCCTCTGCCTCCCCAGTGCTGGGATTAAAGGTGTGTGTGTGTGTGTGTGTGTGTGTGTGTGTGTGTGTGTGTGTGTGTGTGTGTGTGTGATATCTCATTCATATACATATATATGTGTGTGTGAGAGAGACATTATTTGGTTTGGTATTTGATTTTTTTGGTTTAATTGGTATAAGTATTGAATGTAATTTTAAGATGCTTTTGTTGTTGTTTTGTTTTAGCACCTTCTGAGTGAGAAACACAGGAACTTTGCACAGAGTAACCAGTATCAAGTTGTTGATGATATTGTATCTAAGTTAGTTTTTGATTTTGTGGAATATGAAAGAGACACACCTAAGAAGAAAAGGTAATTTGCCAAAGTTACTGTTAAGCTATTTTATGGCACTCAAATTTAATATAAAGTTTGTCTGCTCTTAGAAGGAGTACAGATTTTTTTCTACATGATGTAAATATGGTTTAGAACTAATACCTTCTTCCCTTCTTTTTCCTGCCACTAAAGGTACTTAGTCTCCCTCTGACATGGTTTTGAAAGGGAGCTCACAATTTTTTCTGTTA
Source organism: Mus pahari (assembly GCF_900095145.1). Taxonomy (NCBI): domain Eukaryota; kingdom Metazoa; phylum Chordata; class Mammalia; order Rodentia; family Muridae; genus Mus; species Mus pahari. The sequence continues at coordinate 8,101 of NW_018391649.1, forward strand.
AGGTCATTGTAGAGTTGTTTTAGGTTTGGTAAATTGGAAGAGCTCAGTGACCTCCGGTCAGCTTTGTTACTGAACACTGAGCATGGCTATTTTGCAGTGGAACATACTTAAGAAAGTAAAGTAAAAGCCAGATATACTAGCAGGCAGCATTGTCAGCCTTTGGTGTCAAGCTATGTAGTTTACAATGTACTCAGTCTAAAAATGTTGATTAGGAATGCTTTTATATGAGTATACTGTAGGGCTGATAATTGGTCATCTGTTTTTGTCCTAGTCTTAAGGCATAAAGATTAGAGGTGTGATAGTGAAGCATAGCTTCTGAAAAGCAAGTAGGGGGTGCTCTGCAGTTAGACCCTGGATCTCCATAGGACTCTTGGTGTATTATGGCTGACTTACTAATGTAGCCATGTGCAACTCCTGTGAGGACTTAAAATGTTTTGAAAGTTTCAGGAAGGACCTGAAAAGTTTTTTTATCTAGTTATTCCCTAATCATTTTATCAGTACAATTTTTTACTTCTTATCAGTCTCCAGTTGGACTACTTTTACATTTTTGAACACCCATTTTTTGAAAGGAACTCTAGTCCCTATTTTGGTTTTGCTTTGCTTTTTAGGGATCGTATCTAAGGCCTCACCAATGAGGCACAAAGAGAGAATCTTTTGTATTGTCTAAACACTATAAGTAAAGGAAACTATTCTGATTGGAGAGACAGGTGAATTGTATATTGCTCACTGTTTCTTGGGATATATAATGCAAAGTGTAATTGGTGACCTGATATCTTGTCATGCATTTGCATAATTAGGATTGTTCAAGAGATTCTAAGATTCTATGTGAAGAAGTAGTTTAGGTCAAATATAGGTTCGAAATTGAAGGGTTACTTTGTCACCTTTACATGATAGGAAATAGTTTAAATGGAAAATATGTTTCTGCTTTTGGTTTCCAACAAGTACTTTCTGAAACCAAACATTAAAGCACTGGTATTTTTTAAAGATAACAACAAAATCAGGGTCAGATACAGATACTGTCATCTTTCTTTGGTTTATATAATTCATGGTTTTTTTTTTTTTTCCATAATTAGTTAAGAGGGTATTGCTTATCTCAAGGAGGGAGAAGAATGAATGGGGAGGTGGTACACTAGTTCAGTTTAGGTGATTTCTGTGTTAGGGTTATCCTAAGTTAGTTTCCTAAATAACTCATACATAGTTTTATTAATCTCTAACTTCTCGGTTTTTTTTCTTTATAAAGAATAAGATACAGTGTTNGGTCTGTTTCTGCAAATGTCCTGAAAAACACTGAACCGAAAGAGAAGCTACTATTGGAGTCCAATTTCCAGANGGACATGGGAGAAAGCAATGGGCCACTGCTCAAGCAGAACTCTCAGTATGAAGAAACCCAGAAAACTGAAGAAAAGCCTGTGTTTGCTTCAGAGCCCACANCCTATTCTTCAGCTGGATTGAAAGGATATGACGGGAAACCAGTGAGCGTGTTCAGTGCCAGTGAGCCTGACCTAGAGCAGGAGTGTGCACAGCTACCTCTGCGTGACAGCACACTNGAACACCAAGTGACTGTAGGTAGAGATGATGGAGAACAGAGAGTAGGCGCTGCTACAGGCGGGTCGCAGTCATGTGGACAAATTTCTTGTCTCAGTACAGAAAGTTATCTACCCCAACCACAATTAACTACAGACATAAAGCTTTCAGCAAAAGATCTGCAAGAAAAGGGCTTTCATGTTATGAGAGGTCATGATTCTGACCTCATGGCATTAAATACATCAAAAGAGCAGCTAACANTGAAGGCAAGAACTCCACCCTGTGGTCCCCAGGGGCCTCATGAGCGTGACACTGAGAGCATGGAGAATTTGCCTTGTGGTAAGATCCAGCGGAAAGTGAGAATGTTATTAGGGCAAAAGAAAGCAAATGTGGAACCGGGTGCTGANTTGGATAAAAAGAGAACTGAGTATCTTCCTTCACATGAAGACAGAACTTGTGNGTCACCAATACAGTCTCTATTGGACCTTTTTCAGACAAGCGGGGAGAAATCAGAATTTTTGGGTTTTACAAGCTACACTGAAAACAGTGGAATATGTGATGTTTTAGATATTTGGGAGGAAGAAAATTCAAGTAGCCTGCTGTCAACATTTTTTTCTTCCCCTTCAACTTCTGCATTCGTTGGATTTTAGTATTTAATGAGCTTTTCAGAAGTGACAGCTATATTCCTGAAGTTTTTATAAATACATATATAATTAGTTGTGGGGGGGGGTTGTTTTGTTTTTGCCAACTTTTTTTATGGAGCCATCTGTAAATATTAAGATGGTGTTTGTAATTTTTTACAGGATTGAATAGCTGTTACAAATTATACAATAAAAACTTANGACTTATTTTTATTCCTGAGAGTAAAAATGAATATCATTTGNTTTATCACTGAAAATTATTTCAAGTGAGATTTGAAACCTATCAAAAATTTATGCACTATATATTACATACTATTAACTATTGCCTATTAGCATAGATTTCTATGATCAACATGTTATGTTAAAAATTAAGGTAGAAAGGGAGAAAAAGAATGTACTAATTGGTATATTTGGNTTCTGGAAGTTACTAGAAACATTGGCTCTAGACACAGACTCAGCTGGATTCTCTCAGGATCCTGACCCTGCATACTGAAGTTATTGCAGGGCTCAAAATAATTCCAAAAACCTTAAGGGGAATTTAAGTAATTCAGTTAATTGAGAATAATTTATTTAAAAATTGCTTTTTGTTTGNTACTCGATGATAAGAGATGAAGTGAATTGTTGGAATTGTTTTAAAATGGGAGGAATGACAAAAATCTGTCACTTGACTATTAAAAAGAACAGGAAAATTTATATAAGTGTAAGATGAATATCATCCTTTACCTTTGAGTATATGTGTATAGGAGTGAAACAGCCACTGAGGACAGTTTTTCATGGTCTAAATGATGATGCTATTAACTACTGCATAAAGACACAATGTCACTAAGAAGTTGATTATCAGTATTCACTTAAAATATTTTGTTACATTTATTTATGTGAGTACTAGGGGTGGATGGATCACAGGCTATGGCATGGTTGTGGAAGTCAGAGGACTTGCCATGAAAATTCTTTCCTACCGTGTATGTCCTAGAGATCAGAGTCTTGTTGTCAGGTGTGGTGGCAGGCGCCTCTGGGCCATCTCATGGGTCCAATAGTAGTAATTTTTTTAAACTAAAGCAAAATGTCAATAAACAACTTTTGGGGGCAAAAAACAAACACTGCAAATTGAAAAGGCTGTTACTCTTAAAGTATCATATAGCAAACAATTATTTGGGAATATAAAAAAAAACCTGAAACTTATGTAGGCTTTTTTAATCTTCATGGCTCCAAATGGATTTCTATTATTTTGCCTTAGTTGTATTTAACAAAAGCTGAATACTTCAGTAGTTTTAATTTTTAATTTGACTAGGTTTGAACTAAAATATTATTTAGAACATCTCTAAGACCTTCCTAATGAATACTGGATCTTAAAGTTTAAATGTTTAATTACCCAAAACAGAGCAATAAATGATTTGTATGGGTTGGACAATGCAGAAGGCAGTCAGCCTAAGCCAGAATACTATAGCACATGGATGAAGGAATTTCAACTAAGACTTAGTCAGGTTTTCTTCCCTCCTTCCCTCAAAACTTCTGATCTGGTTTCTAGATCCTTCAAGTATCCTTAAGTAGGGTAGATAAGTCAATTTGGTTAGTAAAAAGTAACATGCTTTCAATTAAAGAAATATTTAATATTTGAGAAATCAGTTTATTTCAATTTTGCTTTTTACACTTGTCAGCTCAGGCAAAAAATACAACATATATACATACATACATACATACATACATACATACATACATACATACATACCATACATCCAAAACAACTGCATTAGTAGTACTGTTCACTAAGTTGTAACACTAATTTTTCAGTTTCATTCCTCAGGTCAAGTTTTCATTGATAATTGATAATTTCTTTAAGTAAAAAATCTTTATTATTAACAAACATTTTATTTTTTTGAGTTTGGGTCCTAGAAAATTTTAAGCAAGATAGGTCTGTTGTCAAGTTTGAGAATTCTTATATTGACTTCTAATCCTTATAAACTCAACAACAAAAAATGTTTGAGTACTTCTTTTCAGAAGCAACCAAAATTTGCCTGTTCTGAAGTCTCTGTGCTGGTGTGTTTGTTTCGAACGATACAAACTTGGAAGGGAGAAGCTCAGTTTAGACTGTAGGCATGAATTAAGATTTTTTTTTTTAATAGTTTATGCAGGAGGAGGACCCAACCCATTGTGGGTAGTGTGATCTATTCATGGGCACATGGACCTAGGATGTATAAAAAAGCAGACTGAGCAAGCCCTGGAGAGCAAACCAGTATTCGGTTTCCTCCATGGTCTCTGCTTCAGTTCCTACCTCCAAACTCATGGCCTGAGCTCCTACTGCCCTTGCTTGCCTCCTTGAGAGACTATCCTGTACTCTGAAATAAATGCTTTCTTCCCCAAGTTAACCAACTTTTTTAAGTCCATGTTTTATCACACCAACAGAAAACTACTGCCATCTGTTACTGGAAGGAGTAAACTGAGTTGTTATATTCCCGGAAGGATCCTCAAAATTTATGAAGCATCCAAAAATATACATTAGGTACCTCTAGCTGCATAAAATCATTTCCTTACTCCATCATAGCTCTTTTCATATACTCTGTATATAATTCCTTATCCCTTGAGTGCATGGTGTATTCCAGGAAAGGTGGGGATTCTATAGGAGGCAAACTGAGATTAATTTTGTTTTGCACGATGTTTAAGGAGTGACTTAGGATGTCCACTGACTCCAAGGAGAGCATCTTGGAGTTGCTAAGTGAAGGTAGTTGACGGTCACTGAATATGGGACATTCCTCAAGGGGCCTCACTTTGCCCCAAAAGGTGACAAGGACAGCTATTCTTTGTTTCCATCTGTTCTTTTTTTAATGAGACACTAGAGTACCATAAAATATTTTGAATTTAAATTATAGAACATTTCAGATGATAGTACACTAAGCTCAAATAATAATGGCCACCAAGCAGATACTACTGAATGTATTCTGATATCCTTACCATTTTGGTTAATTCTATATGCAAGAAGAGCTACAGTTGGCATGATTATGGGCCCATTCTTATACCTTTTTTTTTAACTATACATTTAATCCTCTTGTCTAGCACACTGTTGTATAGTGACATGCCAATACATGACACATTCTGTTTGCCCTCAAAATGTGGTAGTTGCTAAGTATAGTTGTTTATGCCTGAAATATTAGCACCAAGGAGGCTGAGGCAAGAGGATCGTGAGTTCAAGACTAGCCTGGACTGAATAGTTAGATCCTGTCCCAGGAAGGGAAAAAAAAAAATCACCTTGCGCAATAGACCTACTACTGTGCCAATAAATGTCTCGCTAATCTCTAAAAGAGAATACGTCAAGCTAACTTCTGATGACTAGGAGCCTATGCTTTTGTTTCCATGCCTACCCAGCACAGCCGCTTGTTTCTATGCCCCCTGGGTGGCATTCACCAGCAATATGAAGATGCTTGCTACCACATGCTTCTACCTCTTAACATGCATTCCATTTTCCCTAGGGTCTTTAAAAGCCAATAGTGTAATTTCTCATTTTCCATAAGTCCCAATATACTCTAAACTTCGTCCACTTTTCCTTCCATATAAAGGCACAGATAGCCAAGGAAGGACATGGGGAAGCTGTCCATGGGGACTGGCTTTCATGCAACTCCTGAGTAGAGCAATTTGACAGTTGCATCTATTTTTCTTTATAACTCACAAACCTATCCATGGGCTGTTTTAGGTTTCCTTCCTTTCCAGCCGGTCTGGGGGATGGCCCCTAGGATTAGGTTAGGATCGCATTTGTACAAGGTGGGGGGTTTTTAATGGGAAGCTGCCTCATTTGCTCCTGTAACTTACTGAGCCCTCTGATCTTGTTATTGCCCAAACCTGCCCAGCTTACAGTGGGTTGTTACTTTATCTGCATAGTTTTATAAATTCGGAGATCTTTAAAAAAATTGATTGGCAAATATGACTGTGAGTGTTGGTGTCCCATTGGCCAAGTGTTTCATTTCACAAACATGATGATAAATCACTGTAATAGGCCCCCAGATCCTAGCTCAACTGATGGAAATATCATTTAGCCTGTTAAAAACTAAGCAAGTAAACAGTACCAAAAACTGAAAAGACCTAATCTATCAAAATCAGAGTTCCGGGAAAGTCCCAATGTACTAACCTTGCTTTTGGATTCTGTAGTTAACTGAACCATGTCAACCCGTCATTCGGGTTTTGTGCTTAAAAGCTCACCTTGAGAAAGTCTTGGATCCTGCACACCCACCCAGTATAGTTGTCAGCTGGTTAATACTTTCTATTGCCTTAAATCTGTGTCCGTGTAGTACTCTTTGGTGGATACCCCACAATTGCAGAAAATAACTTTTGCAGAAAGTATGTAACTACACTGAAGATGGATTGATCTTATTCTAAATCTTCCAGGGACTTAGCTACTGGAACTTGTCATAACTTTTTTTTTTAAATATTTAAAATCTTTTTAAGCTTGTATGTATATTATAATATATGTAATATCTGTATATACATATGTCATATATGTATATAATATATAATGTATATCGAACACAGTTTTTTCTCTCTCTACTTCCCTCAGTCCCTCCCTCCTGCCACACATATCTCTCCTTCTTCCAGATCCCTTCCTCCTCCCCTCAGAGGAACCAGCTACCCAGGAACATCAAACAAACACAGCCATAACAAGCTTACAATAAGACCAGGCACATTCCTTCACATCACATCTGGACAAGGCTACTTAGTAGGAGAAAAAGGTCCCACAAATAGACAAGAGTCAGGGACAACCCCTGCTCCCACTTTTAGGATTCCCACAAGAGCACCACGCTACTCGGCTATAACATACAGAGGACCTAGGTTTGACTCCTACAGGACCCCTGATCTTTACAAGTTCCCATGAATCCCCATCAGTTGATTCTCTAGGCCTTGTCCTCCTGGTGTGTCCTTGACCCCTCTGGCTCCTCCAGTCCTTCCACTCCTCCACAGGACTTCCTGAGCTCTGCCTAATGTTTGACTGTAGCACTCTACATCTGCTTCCATCAGTTGTTGCAGGAATTCTCCCTGGTCTCTTGACGATTATTCTGCTAGGTTCCACTCCCAGCACACTCTGGAGACAGGACAATGTCTGTCCTATCTTTAGATTGAAAAGTTGTAGTGGGGTTGGTGTCCCAATCCTTTTATTTGAGGCCTTGCTGGTTACAGAAGATGGCCAGTTCAGGCCCCATGTCCCCTATTACTAGGAGTCTTTGCTAGAGTTACTCTCAGATTCCATGAGTTTCCATTGCACTAGGTTTTCACCTCACACCCCAAATCCTCCCAATTCCAGGTGTTTCTCCTAGTATTCTCTCCTTAACTTGGTTCGTCCTGTTTCCAATCCTCCCCGCCCCCAGTCCACCAGAGAAATATATTCAACTTCCCCTTCTCCGGACAATCTTTACATTTTCCCTTAAGCCCTACTTGTTGCTTAGCCTCTCTGGGTCTGTAGATTGTAATGTGATTGTCTTTTACTTTACAGCTAGTAATTACTTATACATGAGTACATGCCATGTTTGTCTTTCTTGGTCTGGGTTAACTCACTCAGGATTTGGGGTTTTTTTTTGGGGGGGGGGGTAGGGTTGGGGGTTGTTTGTTCATTTTAGTTCCATTCGATTGCCTGCAAATTTCATGATGTTATTGTTTTTAACAGGTGAATAATACTCCATCATGTAAATGACCACATTTTCTTTATTCATTGTTCCAATGAGAGACATATAGGTTGTTTCTAATTTCTGTTTATTATGCATAAAGCTGCTATGAACATAGTTGAGCAATTGCTCTTATGGTATAGTGGAGTATCTTTTGGGTATATGCCCAGGCGTGGTACAACTTGGTCTTACAGTAGACTGGTTTCCTTTTTTCTGAGCCTTATTAATTTCCATAGTGACTATACAAGTTTGCACTTCCACCAGCAGTGGAGAAGTGTTAGCCTTGCTCCACATCCTTGCAAGTATGACCTGTCACTTAAGTTATTATTGATCTTAGCCATTTGATCAGGTGTAAGGTGAAATCTCAAAATACTTTTGATTTGCGTTTTCCTGATGGCTTAGGATGTTGAACATGTTTTAAATGGTTTTTCAGCCATTTGAGAAACCGTTATTGGGAAGTCTCTGTTTAGATCTGTACCCCCATTTTTTAATTGGGCTATGTGATTTGTTGATGTCTAGTTTGTATGCCAATACCATATGATTTTTAATACAATAGCCCTATAGTACAACTTGAAATTAGGGATAGTGATACCTCCAGAAGTTCTTTTGTTGGTTAGAATTGTTTTAGCTGTCCTGGGGTTTTTGTTTTTCCATATCAAGTTGAGCATTGTCCTTTCAACATGTGTGAAGAATTGTGTTGGAATTTTGAGGGGGATTACTTTGAATCTGTAGATTGTTGCTGTTTTGTTTGTTTTATTTTTTAAGATGGTCATTTTTTTTTTACTATGTTAATCCTGTCAATCCAGGAGCATGGGGGATTTTTCCATCTCCTGATAAAATATTGACTGGGTTTATCTATACAAAGTTTCAATGCTAACAAGTCAAGTAAAAGTTATATAAAAAAGCAACCCTAATCTCTCACAAGATAAAGTCTTGCCCCTGTCATCTTCAATTTCTTTCCTCAAAGACTTGAGATGTTTTTTATAGTTCCTTGATTAGGGCTACCTCATGACATATTACTTGTGGCTATTGTGAAGGGTGTTATTTCCCTGATTTCTTTCTCAGTCCACTTGTCATTTGTATATAGGAGGACTACTGATATGAGTTAGTCTTGTATCCAGCCCCTTCACTGAAGTGTTTATCAGCTCTAGGAGTTCCCTGCTAGAATTTTTGAGGACATATATGTATGCTATCATAACAACTGTTAAGTAGTGATACTTTGACTTCTTCCTTCAAATTTGTAACCCTTTAATTCCTTTGTTATTTTATTGTTCTAGCTAGAACTTCAAGTACTTTACTATATGGAGAAAGTGAACAGCCTTGTCTTGTTCCTGATTTTAGTGGAATTGCTTTGAGTTTCTCTTCATTTAATTTGGTGTTGGCTATAGGCTTGCTGAAAATTGCCTTTATTTTGTTTAGGTATGTTCCCTTTGCCAGCAGCCATCTAGGAGAGGTAAGAAACATGTGATGGTTTCACTATGGACTGTGAATCACAGTGAGTGGACGCTTTTCAGACAAGACCAAAGGGACAGTATTTTATGAAAGATTCTGCTATTAATATGCCTTTCCTGTATGTATGTGTGCATATGTATGTATGTATATATATATATGAGAGAGAGAGAGAGAGAGAGAGAGAGAGAGAGAGAGGAGAGAGAGAAATATCAATCACTAGGTATTAGCCTACTCATTTGACCAGATTTCTGCAAATCAATCAAATGTACTGTCTTACCGTAATACTATGTTCACAATAGATGATTTCTTAGTGATGATCCTTTAAAATTTTCCTAAAATTATGCTAGTAAATTATTAAGCCCTTTGTAATAGGAAATGCAATTAAAGCCCTATCTGATATAAAAACTGCAATTAGAACTCTGCCAGTCAGGCTGGAGAGATGGCTCAGTGCTATAGAGCATTGACTGCTCTTCAAGAGGTTCTGAGTTCAATTCCCAGCAACCACATGGAGGTTCACAGCTCTCTGTAATAGGATCTGATGCCCTCTTCTGGTGTATCTGAAGACAGCTATAGTGTACTCATATACATAAAATAAATCTTTAAAACAAAAAAACAAAAACTCCACCAGTCTTGATGTGTCAGGACTTAATTGCTTCTGATAAAGAAAGCAGACATTTACAACTTGGAACACATTCCTGGAGGCTGTGAAACAATTAACCAAAGGTCATAAAAGGGAACTAACGATTTATTGTAGGGGTAAAGACAGAAGATAAAATATTGACTGGATTTTTCTATACAAAGCTTCAATGCTAACAAGTCCAGTAAAAGTTATATAAAAAAGCAACCCTAATCTCTCACAAGATCAAGTTGTGCCCATCTGTCACCATCGCCCTTTGCCTTCTGCTACCTTCAAGAGAGAACCGAGAGCTCTGGAGCTGGCCTCCACTCCTCTTCACTCCTAGTCTCTCTAGTGTTTCCTAAAGGGATGTTGGATTTTGCCAAAGGCTTTTCTGGCATCTAATGAGATGATCATGTCACTTTTTTCTCTTTCAATTTGTTTATATAGTGGATTATACTGATTGATTTTTCATATATTGAACCACCCCTGCATCTCTGGGATGAATCCTACTTGATCTTGGTGGATAATCTGATGTGTTCTTGGATTTTGTTTCCAAGTATTTTGTTGTGTATTTTTCACCTATGCTCATTAAGGGAAATTGGTCTGTAATTGGTTTTGGGTGTCAAAGTGACTGTGGCCGCATAAGACGAATTTGATAGTGTTCCTTTTGTTTCTATTTGAAGAATTTGAGGAGAATTGGGATTAACTCTTCTTTGAAAGTCTGGTAGAGGGGCTGGAGAGGCTCAGAGGTTAAGAGCTCTGACTGTTCTTCAAAAGGTCCCAATTCCCAGCAACCACATGGTGGCTCACAACCACCCATAATGAGATCTGACACCCTCTTCTGATGTAGTTGTGCATCTGAAGACAACTACAGTGTACTTATTTATAATAATAAATAAATCTTTCAAATAAAATAAAAAATAAAGTCTGGTAGAATTCTCCTCTAAAACCATCTGGCCCTGGGCTGCTGTTGTTGTGAAACTTAATGACTGCTTCTATTTCTTATGGGTTATAGGTCTATTTAAATTGTATGTCTAATCTTGATTTAACTTTGGTAAGTAGTATCCACCAAGAAAATTGTCCCTTTTTTTATTAGATATTTACAATTTTGTGGATTACAGGTTTTTGAAGTATGACCTAATGATTCTTTGGATTTCCTTAGTGCCATTTATTATGTCCCCTTTTCATTTCTGATATTGTTAACTTTGATATATTCTCTCTCTCTCTCTCTCTCTCTCTCTCTCTCTCTCTCTCTCTCTCTCTCTCTTAGTTAGTTTGGCTAAAGGTATGCCTATCTTATTTTCTCAAAGAACCAATATCTTTGTTTCACTGATTCTCTATATTGTTCTTTGTTTTTGTTGTTTTCAGCCCTGAGTTTGATTATTTCCTACAGTCTGCTCCTCTTGGATGTGTTTGCTTCTTTTTGTTCTATAGCTTTCAGATTATGTTGCTAGTATGAGATCTTATTTCACTATGTTGGCACTTAGTGCTATGAACTTTCCTCTTGGCACTGCTTTCATTGTCTTCCATAAAGTTTGGGCATGTTGTATACTCATTTTCATTCAATTCTAGAAAGTCCTTAATTTCTTTATTTCTGTCTTGACTCAATTTTATTCAATAAAGACTTGACTCAATAGATACTTGTTCAGTTTTCATGAGTTTGTAGGCTTTCTATTATTTCTGTTGTTAAAATCTAGCTTTAATTTGTAGTAGTCTGATAAGATACAGAAAGTTATTTCAGTTTTCATAAATCTGTTGAGACTTGCTTTGATAATTTTGGAGAAAGTTCCATGAAGTGCTGAGAAGAAGATATATTCTTTTGTGTTTGGGTGAAATGTTACTAGGTCCATTTGATTCATAATGTCTGTTAGCTCCATTATTTTTCTGTTTAGTTTTTGTTTGGATGATCTGTCCATTGCTAAGAGTCAAATATTGGAGATTCCCACCATCAATGTGTGAGGGTAAACATGTGCTTTAAACTTTAGCAATGTTTCTTTTACAACATTGGTGCTTTTGGTTTGGGGGCATAGATGCTAAGAATGAGATGTCATCTTGGTAGAATGTTTTCCTTTGATGAGTATGAAGTGACTTTCCCATCACCTTTCATTAATTTTGGTTTGAACTCTATTTTTGTTAGATACTAGAATGGCTATACCAGCTTGCTTCATGGGTCCATTTGCTTGAAAATTTTTTTCCCAACCCTCTGAGAATACCTATCTTTTTTTTTATTATTATTATTATTTTCTTTATTTACATTTCAAATGCTATCCCAAAAGTTTCCTATACCCCTCCCCCCACCTCTGCTCCCCTACCCACCCACTCCCACTACTTGGCCCAGGCCTTGCCCTGTGCTGGGTCATATAAAGTTTACAAGACCAAGGG
>NW_018391650.1:0-7605 GCF_900095145.1 Mus pahari
GCCATCTGATTATCTCAAGTGCTCCCTGCCCTCACTATATCTGATTGGAGCTTTCCTGTATTCCCAGTTGAGTTAGAACTCCTCTGAGTCTGGTTTTTCTGTGATTCTGTGATTCCAGGATCCTGTGATCCTGAGATTCTTGGTGTGTCAGAGTTCCTGGGAGTCAAACTGTTTCTGAGACCCTGAGATCCTTGTATGGTCAAGCACTCGGTATCCTGTGATCCTGGAATCCTAAGATACTGTGCATGTTAGAGTGCCCAGGATTGGAGAGTTCTCTCCTCTAGGGACCTTGAGAGTTTCTGCTAAGATAGTGCCCAAGGTAAAGTGATGTGGACCAGCAGGAATCTGAGTCACTGGTGTGGCAATTTTCCACCATCTCTGGAACCTGCTGGTCCCAGTTACTCCCAGTGGTGTTGGAGCAGGTGCTGTGTTCTTCTCTTTGGTACTCCTAAGATCCTGGGCATGTTACAGCACCCANGAGTTAAGACTCCTCTCCTCTAAGGACCATGGAACTGTCTGCTGAGATTGTACCCAAGGTCTATCAATTCTTCATCTTAGAGCATTAGCTATTAGAGTATTCTTTAGGAAATTTCCCAATGTGCCAATGAGTGGAAGGTTCTTTCCCACTCTCTCTTCCATTAGATTCAGTGTATCTGATTTTATGTTGAGGATCTTGATCTACTTGATTGTGAGCTTTGTGCAAGGTAACAAATATGGGACCATTTTCATTATTCTACATACAGTAAACCATTCAGACCAGCACAATTTATGGAAGATGCTTTCTTTTTTCCACTGTATTCTTTGGATTCTTTGTCAAAGATCAAGTGTCCATAAGTGTGTGGTTTTATTTCTGTGTTTTCAATTCTATTCCATTGATAAAAGTGTCTGTCTCTGTGTCAATACCATGCAGTTTTTATTATGATTCCTCTGTATTAATGCTTGTGGTCAGCGATGGCAAGTCCCTCAGAAGGTCCTTTATTATAAAGAATCATCTTCGCTATTTTTTTTTTTTTGACTTTCCAGATGAATTTGAGAATTGCTCTTTCCATGTCTTTAAAGAATTATGTTGGGATTAGTTGCAGATTGTATTGACCATGGGAGATCTCTCCATTTTCTGAGATCTTCTTTGCTTTCTGTCTTGAGAGACTTGAAGTTATGATCATACAGGTCTTTCATTTGTTTGACTGCAGTTATCCACATATATATGATTATATAATTAGTGGCTATTGTGAAGGGAGTTATTTCCCTAATTTCCTTCTCAGCCTGTTTATCATTTGTATAAAGGAAGCCTACTGATTTATTTGAGTTAATTTTTTATCCTTCCACTTTACTAAGTTGATTTTCAGCTAGAGATGTCCTCTGGTAGAACTTCTGAGGTCACTTATGTATACTATCACTTCATCTGCAAAAATAGTGATATTTCTTTTATGTCAGTTTGTATCCCTTTGTCATTTTTTGTTGTCTTATTGTTCTAGCTACCACTTCAAATATTATATTGAATAGATATGCGGAGACAGGGTATCATTTTCTTGTCCCTGATTTTTGTAGGATTGCTTAGAGTATCTTTCCATTTATTTGATATTGGCTGTTGGTTTACAGAAATTGCTTTTTATCAAGATTATATATGGGCCTTTAATTCCTGATTTCTTCAATCCTTTTAACATGAAGGTGTGTTGCATTTTGTCAAATGTTTTTTTTTTTCCTGAATTTAAGGAGATGGTCATATGTTTTGAGCTTTTGTATATAGTAGAATTTTTTTTATAGTAAACTATCCTGGCATCAGTGGGATGAAGCCTATGTGATCATGGTTAATGATTGTCTTGATGTTTTCTTGGCTTCAGTTTGCAAGAATTTTATTGAATTTTTTCCCAATAATATTTATTAGCAAGATTGGTCTGAAGGTCTTGCTTTTGGTTTGATTCTTGTGTGGTTTAGGTATCAGAGCAATAGTGACTTCATAGAATGAAATAGGTAGTGTTCCTTCTGTTTCTANNTTGTGGAATAGTTTGAAGAGTGTTGGTATCAGGTATCTTTTGAAGATCNAGTAGAATTCTGCCTTAAATCTATCTGGCCCAGTGTTTTTTGTTTGTTTGTTTGGCAGATTTTTCCTGAGTTCCTCTATTTCCTTGTTCCATTTGTGCCTGTTTAGATAGTTTTCTTGTCTTTAATTTAAATCTGGTATGTGGTATCTTTGTAAAAAACCATCCAATTTTCTCTAAATTTCCTAGATTTATTGAGTATAGACTTTTGTAGTAGGATCTGATTTGTTTTTTGAATTTCCTCTGGGTCTGTTGTTAAACTTCCCTTTTAATTTTTTATTTTGTCACTTTGGATACTGCCTTTGAGCTCTTTAGTTAGTTTGGCTAGGGTTTTTAATCTATCTTATTGATTCTTTCAAAGAACCAGTTTTGGGTTTGTTGATTCTTTTTATTGTTCCCTTTGTTTGTATTTCGACCCTCTGCTTGATTATTTTCTTCTGTCTATTCCTCTTGGATGTGTTTGCTTCTTTTTACACCAGAACTCTCAGGTGTGTTCTTATGTTGTTAGTATAAGATCAGTTTCTTTACCAGGCACTTAGTGCTATAAATATACCTCTTAGCATCACTTACATTGTGTCCTATATGATTGGGTATGATGAGTTAACATTTTCATAAATTTCCAGGAAGTGTTTAATGTCTTTATTTCATCCCTGACCAAGTAATCACTGAGTAGACAATTGTTCAGTTTCCTTGTATATGTGGGATTTCTGTTGTTTTTCCTGTTATTGAAGACCAGCCTTTAGCCATGTTGATCTGATTGGATTCATGGGATTAATTCAATCTTCTTGT
Source organism: Mus pahari (assembly GCF_900095145.1). Lineage (NCBI taxonomy): Eukaryota > Metazoa > Chordata > Mammalia > Rodentia > Muridae > Mus > Mus pahari. The sequence goes on from NW_018391650.1 coordinate 2,829, forward strand.
ATTGATGGAGGATTGTGTTGTGAGAAGGTATGGTGAGGTGCTGAGATGCAGGTGTATTCTTCTGTTTTAGGGTGAAATATCCTATAGATATCTGTTAAATCTATTGGTTTTAGATTCTCTTAGTTTCACTGTGTCTCTGTTCAGTTTAAGACTCAATGACCTGCACATTGGTGACAGTGGGTTGTTGAAGTCTCTGACTATTATTGTGTGGGATCAATGTCTGTTTGGAGCTTAAGTAATGTTTCTTTTATGTATATGGGTACCATTATATTTAGGGTATAGATGTTCATAATTGACTCCTCCTGCTTGTGGACGTTGTACATCGTGGTGCGGAGCCTAGTGCGCACCACGATGTACAACGTCCACAAGCAGTATGTGTGTGTGTGTGTGTGTGTGTGTGTGTGTGTTTATTTCTAAATACAATATAAATAGTTGGTATAGTGTTACTTTCATGTTTTCAGGGAATAAAATTTTATTATAAACTTATGCATTTTTGTGTTCTTCTCAGATTAGGTGTATTTTCCAACTTTCAGTGCTCCTTAATTATCTCTTGAACTTAATGCAAGCCAATTGGCTGGTGCCAGCTGAACTGGAAGATCAGTAATAGGACCTGTGCTGAGGTTATAGAGTACTCTTTTTATTTTTCATTTTTTGAGGTGTGGTGTGGTGTGGTTTAAAATAGGGTTTCTCTGTATAGCCTTGGCTGTCCAGGAACTCACTCTGTAGACCAGGCTGGCCTCGAACTCAGAAATCTGAAATCTGCCTGCCTCTGTCTCCCACATGCTGGGATTTAAGGCATGTTCCATGCCTGCCTGGCAAAGTGCTCTTAAGTACATCAATAAATGAGTCTTCTTTTCCTTCTCATCTGGCTCCCAGTATCTGTGTAGTTGATTACATGCCATCTTATTTCTTATTGCCAAGGATCATCTAAGGGGACCAAGGCTTGTACAATGTCAGTACAATTCAATAGAAAGAGAAAGGCTCAACTAAATAGGTTAGAATAAATAAAGTGGCCAGAATCACCTGAAATATTTTGTAAAATGAAGACCAGTAATTACAAGCCAAGACGAGGGTAGCATTGCACAGTGTAGCAATGCAAGAACATGCTTTCACTGTAGGTACGGTTTTGTTTATTTGCTTTCTGAACATCATGTACCCTCTCAAGTGTCTGATTTCAGCAAAATATCACATGCCCTCTCACAAGACAGCTACAAGAAAAACATCATATGTTGCAAATGATTTATTTTAAATGAACCAGAAACTTCCATTTAATATCACCCTTTCTGTTTTTTGTAAAAATTGTATTTTCTCTAGCATTAAGAATCTGTATACAAGGCTGGTGGGAGGGTTAAGTGAGTTAATGCAGGGAGCATGGCTGGCTGGAGCCCAAGTTAAATCGATGCACTTTCCTTTATATCTCTCTAGGGTACATTCTATATGAGGCCTCTGGTAGGATTTCTAAAGGTTTCTGTGCTGTGCCTCCAATTAGCCAGAGCTACCATTGTCTTCCTGGGGTTCACAATGACCACTCCTTGTAGTTTACCTGAGCCCTGGAAATCAAAAGACACCATCACAAGGGCCTGGAGGTGTGTGTGCGCTAAAATTTAGACAAGAACAACACTCATAAAAATTATAAATTAAGTATCAATAAGTCCAAGTCATATTTATCTTCCTGAGCCAGTGTCTACACTTTGACAACAATTCTTATTATCCCCCCCCCAACCCCTCAATTTTGCTGTCACAACCTTCTGAGAAAAACCTGGAGAAGTTGCCTGCGGGCACCAATGTAGGGTGCAAATTTTATCCTTGCTTAATTTAACTTAGGCTCCTCAGTCCTGGGAAGGGAAGGTGTTTGCCTTATTCTAAAGTCTACATCTTCTGCAACAAAGCCAAAAGAAAACACACACATACACACACACAATTTCCCCAGGGCTGAAGGAATTTGCTTCTCCTTTGAATGGCCTCCTTCTCCTGAGGCTGCCTTTCTAGGGGCTCCTCCAATGGAGGTTAAAAACACGGCAGCAGACTTTGTCTCTTGATTTTAGCAATGTAGGCTTGGGGGCAGAGGTGTCTAAGTTCCAGGAAGAATAGACTGAAAAGCCTTAATCTTACATTTTTTTCTGGGCAGACATTTGGAGTTCTTTCACAGCAGAATGAAGGCGTCTTCAAAGCCCAGCTGAAGAAGATGGTTTCCCTTTTGCTCACTTAATGGGATATGGAACGTCTGGGGTTTCATGTCAACCCCCCTTTATAAAAATTATAAATTAAGTTGATACTTAATTTATAATTTTCTGAGAAAAACCTGGAGAAGTTGCCTGCGGGCACCAATGTAGGGTGCAAATTTTATCCTTGCTTAATTTAACTTAGGCTCCTCTGGGTGAAACTCTTTGGTCACCATGACGGTGTGAACCAAGAGAAACATGCTAAGACAGAGCTGTAACTGTTTAGTTTACCTGCTCAGCCTTCCTTTAGTCAAGGGCTCCATGTTGAGATGGCTAGCTTCTGGAAAGTGGGTCCACGGTCGCATCCTGGAGCACTTTGTAAGATAGGGCTGACATGTTCTCTCCCCTCCGCAGAGTCCTTCAGCAGAGACCGCCTTGTATGTGCCTGTTAGTTTTGGTTTTCCGAGAAATGCAGCCACAGACCTGGGCAGTCTGGCCTCCCTCGTAGCAGGTCAGACGTCCTTTTTGTGAACTGTGGTACTAGCTTTGAAGGTGTGGAGCTTGTCAAAGCTGACCTGACGTCGTGTCATACAGAGTCGTGTGCAACCCTTCACAAGAGTCAGAACATGTGGCAGCAGACAGTTGAGCGACTCAAAGTGAGCTTTGTCTGGCGGACATACGGACTGTCTTGCGACTGCATGGCCTCCCTAAGCTCCTAAGACACTTGCCTTAGAGGGATCTTGTTCTCTGGTTCACAGATGGGAGCTTCTCTGGTCCAAGGAGTGTGGTCAAGGTTGTTTACACAGCAATGAATTCAGTAAACAAAATTCAAACCTAAAAAAACAAAAAAAGAATCTGTATACAATAAAAATAATATTGAGAAACATGAAACTGAAATTTTATATAATATTTTAAATAAGTGGATTATGTATAATATATCAAATGATACTCAAACATTAATTATATATGAAGGTACAATAATTTAGAAAAAATCCTTAAATCTATATCAATAAAACTTAGTCAAGCAAAACAAACTTTAAAATCAAGATACAAACGTTAAAAAGGCCTTAAATTTATATCAATATATAATAGATAAAGAATATACCATATTTCTAAAACATAACCTTAAATTTCTATCAATATACATTAATCCACACCAAAGTAAAATGTATGAGTCTAGTAGACTTTATTTTTATAAAATAATCTGTGCCTATATTTATGTATGTGTATGTCATCTATATCTATATCTATTATCTATATCTGTATCTATATCATCATCATCATCATCTCTTTCTCTCTCTCTCTCTCTCTCTCTATATATATATATATATATATATATACACATACATACATATGGTTATTATTATTCCATTTTCCCTCATAATCTTCATCATTATGTAGAAGAGTTCGATCTATGATTTAAGCATTATTTTGTTTCCTACATGACAGTAATCCATAATACTATACAATAGAAGCCCTAACACACCAAATGAACAAAAACATCTATGCCACTTTTTGGAAGTCTGAGTGTCATGTTCTTAAAATTACTTGAGTAAAATGATTTATATCTTTTGGGAACCCCATAAAAATTGGGATATTGTTGAAATCCTGGGAAAGCTAGCTGCAAATTTTTCTGTCCAGTATCTGTGTTTTGCATTCTGTGTTATCAAGATTTAGTACTTTCTGTCAAGTCTCTGTGTTGTCCAGTATCTGTATGATCATTCATTTGGGTTAGTCCTTTCAATTTGATCTGCATGCATATATTGGAGAATCAGTAACTGATACAGTCCGTGAATATGAATCACCTGGAATATTTGCTTTGTGAATACTTTCATGTCTCAGCTAATAAGAATTTTTTTCCCTGTTCAGATCTAATCTTTATAACTTCCATTGATAGCCATGATTTTTCATTCCTGTAGATATATAAGCATAACAAGATTTACATCATAACACAATTGCACATTTCCATTTTAATATCAGTACATCCTTAGAGGCCTAGTTCTTTTCTTCTTTTGAAATCAAGTGTCTCTCAGCTTTTGTTGTTTATTTTCTCGAAAACTAAGAAAACCCAGAGTTAACAAAAAAATTTATCCTGTCCCTGTGGTTTTAAATCTTTCATTTTGTTTAGTAAGCATCCTTTTAAGGTATGATTGGCTCTTTCTTTCTTTAAATGCTTGACCTGTGGGATTGCTTGTTATACCAGTAATATGATTTATATTGTAATAGGCAAAGAATTTCTTCACATTAGTAAATGCATATGCACAAACATTATCAACCTTAATTTGTACAGGTACCCCCACTATTTTCATTATATCAACTAACCATTCAATTATACAATCATCCTTTTCAGAACTTTAATCAGTTGCCCATTGAAATTCAGAGTATGTTTAAAGGATATGGTGAATACACATTTGATTTTCAAATCTGCAAAATNAAAAAGATCTATCTACCAAATATNATTTCTTTTGACACCTCTNTGGTAACTACTANCACATAACAGATTATGATTATATAGTATTTCTTCTTCTTCTTCTTCTTCTTCTTCTTCTTCTTCTTCTTCTTCTTCTTCTTCTTCTTCTTCTTCTTCTTCTTCTTCTTCTTCTTCTTCTTCTCCT
>NW_018391650.1:7656-14292 GCF_900095145.1 Mus pahari
CTCCTCCTCCTCCTCCTCCTCCGCCTCCTTCTCATTATTTATTCTTATTTCTCTGACTTGATGACAAGTTTTGAAAGATTTTTCTTAAACCTTTCCAATTACTGTGTTTCTCATGACATTTTTTTGATTTGTAACATATTTTATTTTAGTAATTCATCATTTTCTTCATTTTTTTGGCATTGGGGATGGTAAACTTGTATGACAATGATTGTGAGTAATATATAAGGGTAGTTTCTACTTCTGATGGCCTATTATAATTTCATGAATAGAGAGTTTTTGTGAGTCATGAGTAAAAAAATTAGCAGTCTCCCCTCTGCAAACCTCTATCCTCCCCATTGTAACATTTCCACACACCAACCCACTTTTGACTCATCTCTCTAGTAATTCCCTTTACTGGGACAACATGCCTCCACAAGAGCAAGAGCCTGCTCTCTCATTGATGCCAGATCAGGGAATCCTCTGCTACATTGGTAGCAGAAACCAAGGAACAACCAATATATACATTTTGATTGGTAGTTTAGGCCCTGGGAGCTCTAAGATATCTGGTTAGTTGATATTGTTCTTCCTATCGGTTTGAAATCACTTTAGCTCCTTCAGTCCTTTCCTATCCATTCCACTGAGGTTCCTGTACTTAGGCCAATGGTTGTCTGTGAGTATGGGCATCTTTCTTAGTTGGGTGCTGACAGAGCTTCTCAGAAAGCAGACCTACTGTGGTGGCCTCTTCAGGTTTTATACTCTCACAGGTAGGAGTATCATTTAGTCATCTCCATAGAATCTCTTGAGCCTGTACCATAACAGATTTCTGGTAAATCCTAAAGATGATCTCCATTCATAACCTGGACATCTGGCACTCTGTCTTGTCTCTCACTGCATCTTACCCTGAAAATTCGCATTCCCCTACCAATATCCTCACTCACTCAAATCCTTCCACCCCCATCAACCTATTCTGAATATTTTATTTACCATTTAAGGGAGATTCAAGTGTCATTGCTCAAACTTTCCTTCTTATTTAGTTTCTTTGGGTCTGTAGAGGGTAATATGGTTATTTGGTACTTTATGGCTAACACCCACTTATAAGTGAATACATACAATGCATGTCTTTTTGGGTCTGTGTTATGCCAATTAGAATATTTTTATAGTTCCATCCATTTGCCTGAAAAGTTATGATGTCCTTGTTTTTAATAGTTGAGTAGTATTACAATGTGTAAATGATCCACATTTTCTGTATACATTTTGTCCTGAGGGGCATGGGTTGGTTTCAAGTTTTAACTACTGTGAATAAACGTAGAGTGTTTGACTTTATGGTATGATGGAAAATATTTTATGTTTATGTATATCCCTAGGAGGGGTATAGTTGGGCCTTCAATTATAATTGATTTGTAGTATTCTTATACATGTTTGCACTTCTACCAGAAAATTGAGGAGTGCTCCTCTTGCTCCACACCCACATCAACATATTCTATCACTTGGGTTTTTTTTTTTTCATTCTGATGAAGGTAAGTAGGAATGTCAGAGTCATTTACTTTACATTTCCATAGTGACTATGTATTTTGAACATTTCTTTAATTGCTTCTGTTCCAATTTCATGTGCCTCTGTTGAGAATTTCCTTTAGCTTTGCACCCCATTTTTAATTGGGATATTTGTTTTGTTTGTGTCTAATTTCTTAACTGTTTTTTATATTTTGATATTAGTCGTCTCCTGGATGTAGAGTTAGTGAAGAGATTTTTTAAATTGAAAGCTATCATTTCACTATGTTAATAGTGTCTTTTGCTGCTATTTGTGCTCTGGCACTCCACCTGATTGATCCTCATTCCCTTACAGTTAGGATATGAGGTGGCACAGAATAAATGGCTCAGACTGTCAGGGCAGGTAAAAATGCCAAAGCAAGCTTTTGTGAATGCTTCCACAAGCTCCTTTATTATTCTTTGAGGGAACCCATTTTACTCTCCACCTGAATCCCATTTGTCCCAAGGAAGCATCTCTTCTAAGCACCAGTTCCTGATTGGTTGGCATTGTCTGTATCATCAATCCTTAATCCCTCATGCAGTCAATTAGGTCCTCATGCATGAGTTGCCTTCATGTCTGCAAAGCCCCTGATATTTATGAAAAGGTGGCCACTGTCATTCCTCTGACATTTCCAATGTTTTCTTTTTAGATTTTGAAAGTCTAGTGCTCCCAGAGCAACATCTACTACTCCAACATTGTTCACCCTACTTCCCTACATAAGAGGATTGACAGTACACTGCACTGTGCCTAGCTTAGGTTGTCCCTTCTATTATCTTAACTATCATTGACTAAAAACACACAAGGGGGAGTTGATGAACACCCTACAAGATGGTCCCATGGATAACTGCAATCCAGTCTTTGATCAGTTCATTATGGAAGGAGGTGAAATTGCGATTGTCAAGACTCATCAGCATTTGGAAGTTCACCTTATTTATGGAACCCAACCTGGATATATGCTATCTAAGACATTTAAACAAAATAATTATTAGAAAAACAATTCCATCCATCACAACCTAAATGAATATCAACGAGTCATCAAGCAGTCTCTTAATATTGTCCAACAATTTTCCCATGTGCTAGGGGCCAGCCCCAGCATGGAGTGTATCTTTTTTCTTTTCAGTTCTTGAGGCAGTTGAGGGGGAATTTCATAGGCAGAGGGTAATACTTTGTCTTACATGTTTCTGAGGAAAGTCTTTATCTTACAAGAAATTTAAGGCTGCTGTATAATGAAAAGTTTACTCATCTAAGTCTAAGCTACTAGCGTTGTAGCTGACCTGCCTTCTATGATCCTCTGAGGCCAGAAACTGCAATCACTGGCACTTAGCACCTCATCCTAAAACAGCAGGAGAATGAGTAAAGGATTAATTGCTAAAGCCTCCCATTATAAAAGAGCTTAATAATCACAGTTATAATTTTGAGAATTCTTATAGGATCATCATTAAGACTTAAATCATGTACTTGTCTATACAGGAGAGTACATCTTCATGGATCTGCAGAGATCTATTTCAAAGGGGGTTTACTTCTACTTATTGATTGTTAGATATGTTTAATCATAACAGGAAAAGCATATTAATAGCAGGAATCTTTCCTAAAATTCGTCCCTCACAGCCTTGCTTAATGAGGGCTCACATGTTGCAAATTATAAAATAATCCAATGCAGGTAACTTCAGAATGATCACTTGCTAGTTATTAGCTTGTCCCATTTTGGCTCCTGATACCAAGAATCTGGCATCTAGGTAGAACACACATTCCTTGGTTGCATTGAGGTTGGCTATGCTCTCTCTTCACAGAACAGTGAAGTTAAAGATTTTGTCTGACTAGCTACCTTCAAAATTTTGAGCCATCCGTTGTTAGGCTTCAGTGGTGTTACTTGGCTGGTAATGGGGTTTAAGCAGATTGAGTGGAACCAGGCATTGCAGGCCAATAAATACATGTCCAAAAAAGGGCCAACTCTTCTGCCAGAAAGTCACACTATTGCTGGAAAATATGGATGGCTTGATAAAGATGTTGATTTAGTATCTCCTGCACATATAGCACTTCAGCTGTCTTAGAGACTGCAAATTGACAGTCTCTACCATCATGGCTTTCTGGTTCAATGCAATAACAGCTGTAATGCCTGAAATAATGGCAATCATAATATCAAAATCCCTCTTACCCTGGTGCAGGGGTTGTATATGAGTCTGGGTTATCAGAGTGATGGCATGAAAGTGAGTGGTATTCACTGCAGACATCATCCAGAAGGCAATAGTCAAATAGACATCATCCATCAGGCAGTCAGGAGACATTTTTCATTAAAACAGTTAATTCTATCTCTGATAAAGTTGGTACTGGTCACCAGAAAGTAAAAGAAGAAGGTTGGACACAGAAAGAGGGTGCTTCCCTGTCAAACTGTTTGCCAATGTTCACATTCATGCGGGTCAACCTAGTCCACATTTTCACCAACTGTTTTATATGGAAATATGTCCCATATGGAAATTTGTTCCAATTCACATTGGAAGGAAAAGAACAGGGTAGGCCATGGAGGTAACTGCCACAGGAAATAAATGGGAGAGCAGGGCCTCAAAGCACAGAGTACATTGGACCATTCCTCCTGGATGAATTAAATTTAATAAACACAGTATGTGCTTTACTTATCCTGATCCTGGTTCTTTCCTGACTCCTTAATCACACCCTGGTCAAAGAATTCATAACAATATTTCAAGAGCACCCGTATTCATATGGTTACATTCTGGGGTAAAACACAAGCATAACCTGACCCTTTGTTAGAAACAAAGTGAGAGGTTGCCACTGAGAGGTTATTGGGTACTTCCTTATAGCCAATGGGTGGGGGAGTGTCTCTTGGTCATACCCAATGTTTTTCAGCAGGGCTCAGCCTTTTCTCATCAAAGGAGAGAAAGTTCAGTTGAAAGTGGACCTCTATCAATACTAGGTCTGGATCTCTTTTGGATTCTGGAGAGTAGTTTCAAGCAAGTACTTTCTTAAAGGAGCTATTTGCTGTTTATATGATTGTCTGGCCTTGAGGATTACAGATTATCACAAAGGAGTGAGTAATTCTACATGAGAATAAGAAAATACTAAACTTCTGAGATGAGTAAACTGTCTCATTCTCAGTCTTGAATACTCAAGGCACTCCCATTACCAGAATTGCTGATTTTATGGCCTTTATATGATGAGAGTTCTTTTGACCCTCCATGGCTACTATGTACATGAATGCTAAGCAAGTACCTCACAGAACAAGTACATACCTAATATTATCAAAGGTTGGGTAATGGAGAGACAACCATTTGCTAGATTACTTTGCAGAATAGACATCTAGGGTTAAGTCCTGATCTGCCAAGTGGCTCCAATGGTGCAAGAGGTGTGCAAGTTATACAGGACCTTGCAAGATGTTAAGATTTTAACATAATATCCTCTTATCTCTGAGTGCATATCATGTGTGGTCTTTTGTGATTGGGTCCTTCAGATCCATTCATATGTCCAAGAATTTCATAAATTATTTTTAATAGCTGCATAGTACTCCATTGTGTTGATGTACCAAATTTTCTGTATTCATTCCTCTGTTAAGGGACATCTGGGTCCTTTTCAGCTTCTGGTTATTATAAATAAGGCTTCTATGAATATAGTGGAGAAGAGTCCTTTTTATAAGTTGGAGCATCTTCTGGGTATATGTCCTGGAGTGTTATTGCTGGATCCTACAATAGTACTATGTCCAGTTTTCCGAGGAACTGCCAAACTGATTTCCAGAGTGGATGTATCACCTTGTAATCCTAACTGTAATGGGAGAGTGTTCCTCTTTCTCCAAATTCTTGCCAGCATCTGCTGTCCCCTAAGTTTTTTTTATCTTAGTCATTCTGACTGGTGTGGGGTCGAATCTCAGGATTGTTTTGATTTGAATTCTCAGCCATTTGGTATTCCGCAGCGGAGGTTACTTTGTTTAGCTCTGTATCTCAATTAGCCCTAAATCTCAGAATACCCAAGATACAATTTGCAAAAGACACGAAACTCAAGAAGAATGAAGACCAAAGTGTGGATACTTCGGTCCTTCTTATAAGAGGGAACAAAGTGCCCATGGAAGGTGTTATAGAGACAAACTTTGGAGCAGAGACTGAAGAAATAACCATCCAGAGACAGCCCCACTGCGGGATCCATCCCACTTTTTGATAGGGGCCTGATAAAACTGTTTCCTGAGAGACTCTGCCAGGGCCTGACAAATATAGAAGTGAATGATCACAGCCATCCATTGGACTTCACACAGGGTCCCTAATGAAGGAGTTTGATTTGACATTACAACCATCTGGCCCTGGGCATTTTTAGTTTGGGGTATTTTTCATGATGGTTTCTATTTCTTCATTTGTTATAACTTTTTAAAATTGTTTACCTGATCTTGATTTAACTTTGATGTGTGGTAACTGTCTAGAAAATCATCCATTTCATTAATTTTTTCAAAGATTTTGGGTCATAAGCCCTTGAAGTAAGACTTAGGCATGTTATACAAAACTTGATCATTCAAATATGTACTTCCCACCTCGTACTGGGTCTTTACTTGCACTGTGATTTTAGGGAGTGAGTAGATGGGGAAGGCACAGACACAACCATGATGATAGGTACTAGCATAGTCATTGCTGTTCATTGCTTGGAATGAAGGGCAAGAAAAGAAAGATAATCCTGGGCAGAGCAGAGAATGCCTTCTGGAATAAGTTGACATAGCTGACTGTCCAGCAGCTGGAGACACAGCTGCCACATTACTCACAAAACATGCCCCGAATATACCCAAGAATGATCAAAACAGACCATGGGGGTTCCTACGGCTGCTGCTGCTGCTGCTGCTGCTGCTGCTGCTGCTGCTGCTGCTGCTGCTGCTGGTGGTTGTGGTGGTGGTCATGGTGGCTCTGACTTGAGGCAGGAATGATTTTTCAGAAATTCTTTCAGGTATAGAGGAGAGGACAGGCCTGCAACTAAGAAGTGGGTAACTAGATAGAGTAGCCATGCTTGCAAAAAATGGTGATTGGTGGCTGCTATGGGAGGCAGTGTTGCTATTGGCAGAAGTTGTCCTGCAGTTGGCTCTCAGGCATACTGCTCATTGTAGAGAAATCAACGTTAATGTCAGTTTTTTTTTTTTTTTTTTTTTT
>NW_018391651.1:0-2615 GCF_900095145.1 Mus pahari
AAATATCTCTGTGATAGGATGCGGAACCTTTGGCTGAATATCAGAAATGGTATAGCTGGGTCATATAGCAATTCCACTTTTAATGTTTTGAGAAACCTTGCACTGACTTCCATAATGGCTGCATAAGTTACATCCCATCAGCAGTGCCCAAGGCTCTCTTCACCCACATCTGTGTCGGCCTTCATTGCTTATGGTTTTTAGAAGATTCATTTTCTTGTGTATGTGTATGTGTGCATATGTGTGAATATGCATGTGTATATGTGTGTGTATGAATGTGTGTGTATGTGTGTATGAGTGTGTGTGTGCATGTGCATATGTGTGTATGCATGTATGTGTATGTGCATATGTGTGTATGTATGTGTGTGTCTGTGCGTATGCATATGTCTATATGTGTATTGTATATGTGTGTATGCATGTATGTGTATGTGCATATGTGTGTATGTATTTGTGTCTGTGTGTATGTATATGTCTATGTGTATGTGTGTATGTATGTGTGTATGCATGTGTGTATGTGCATATGTATGTATCTGTGTGTGTATGTATATATGTGTGTGTCTGTGTGTGTATGTGCATATGTGTGTGTCAGTGTGTATGTATATATGTGTGTGTCTGTGTGTGTCTGTATGTATGCGTGTGTCTGTGTGTGTATGCATGTGTCTACGTGTGTATGTATGTATGAGCATGTGTTGCCTATGGAAGAGGGCATCAGATACTCTGGAGCCAGACTTACAGATGTTAATGGGTGGCCTGATGTGGATGCTGGGAACTGAGCTTGGGCCTTCTGAAAGAACAGCAAGCACATCTGAACATTTATTTTCTTGATGACCCACTCTGACTGGAGTGAGAAAGCATCTCAGTGGAGTTTTCATTTGAATTTCCCTGATGGCTGAGTAGTTTGGATACTGTTTCAAATATTGATTGGCTGTCCATATTTCTTCTTTGAGAACTGTTTAGTACACTTATTGATTAGAATTTTTTCTAGTGTTTATTTTTTGTACTTCTTTATAAATTCTAGATGTTTACCGACTGCCTAACGCAGTTAGCACATTTTCCCAATCTGTAGGCTGTTTCTCCACTCTGGGTAGTGTTTGTTTTGTTATGCAGAAGCTTTTAAATGTTATTTCCATTCATCCTTTATAACTTAATTATAATTCCATTTATCAAATCTTTGGATTATTTTATGACCTGTCTGAGTCATTTTCAGAACATTTTTGTCTATACCTACATTTTGAAATGCTTTGTCAATTTTCTTTCAACACTTTCAAAGCTTCAGGTCTGATATTAAAGTTTTTGATTGATTTAGAATTGATTGATTGTGTGTGTGTATATGTATGTACATTTATGTGCATATGAATGTGTGTGTATGTATATGTGTGTATGTATGTATGTGTAGGGTGAGCTATATGGATCTAGCTTTGCATGTTGCTAGCCAGTTCTTGCTGTGCAACTTGCTGAAGACTTTTTTCTAATGTATACTGTTGATATATTTATCAGAAATTATATGACTGTAGCTAAGTGTGTCTTTTTTCGAGGTTTCTGTTCTATAATTGATCTCTGTGTCTGTCTGGAGCCCATACGATACCTTACTTTATTCCTGTGACTCTGAGGTATAATTTCAGGTCAGAGGTTGTGACACTTCTACCGTTAGCTTCCCTGTTCCAGATCCAGGTGTGGTGGTACACATCTTTAATCTGAGCCACATGTTCTCCTGGAGGCCTACTTAAGGACTTGGAAGAAGGAAGACTCACTCTTCTTTGCCTGCTTGCATGTACTTGCCAGAAGATCTGTTGGAACCCACTTCTTCAGAATTCCAGCTTATACAGACCAGCTGAAACACCTAGCCTTGTGAGACTAACTACTAGATTTTTAAACTTCTGATTCACAGTTGCCCACTGTTGGGTTAGTTGGACTGCAGACTGTAAGTCATTACAATAAATAAATATATAGAGGCATTCATAAGTTCTGTGAATATAGAGAACCCCAACTAATAAAGAGAATGTTCTGACTTGAGTGACGTAGAGTCTCAGTGTGGTTGTAATTCACTCTTATCTGATGACCCGTGAGACTGGACATTTTTATATGTCAATTGGCCATTTGTAACTCAGTTTGATTATTTCATTGGCCTATATATTGATTGGCTTGTTTAGTTTATTATTGTTGAGATTTTTTTTGAGTCCTTTGGAATTGGATCTTTTGGGTGAGTGGCTGGCAAAGACTTTCTTCTGTTGTGTAGGCAGTCTCTTTACACGGCAGTCTCTTCGCTGAGCAGAAGCTTGTTAGTGTCACAGGGCCCCTTTGCCAATATTAACATTATTTCCTCAGGCACTAGAGACCAATTCAGAAAGTCCCTGCATATGTCTACATCTTAGTGTGTTCCTGACCGTTTAGATTTACTTGGGTAATATTCCGGATTGACTGTATCAGATGCCTTTCTGGTTGACAAACACCAGACAACAGCAACTTAAGGAAGGAAAGGTTTATTTGGGCTTAAAGTTGGAGGATGTCATCATGACCAGAAGGGACAGCAGAGGACAGATAGGACTGATGGTTTCATTGTGTCTACAGCCATGGAGCAGAAAGATGAACACAAGTCTTCTCCCCTCCCCTCCCCTGCC
>NW_018391652.1:0-2633 GCF_900095145.1 Mus pahari
TCTTCTTTTAGGTTTGTTGAAAGATTACTTTCTTGCTTTTTCTAGGAAGTAGTTTCCATCCTTGTGTTGGAGTTTTCCCTTTATTATTCTTTGAATGGCTGTATTCATGGAAAGATTTGGTTGTGTCATGGAATACCTTGGTTTCTCCATGTATATTAACTGAGAATTTTGCTGGGTATTATAGCCTGGGCTGGCATTTGTGTTCTCTTAGGTTCCGCATGACATCTGCCCAGTATCTTCTGGCTTTCATATTCTCTGGGGAGAAATCACGTATAATTCTAATAGGTTTGCCTTTATATGTTACTTGATGTTTTCCCCTTACTACTTTTAATATTCTTTCTTTGGGCATTTGTTGTTTTAATTAGTATGTGATGGGGGATATTTCTTTTTTGGTCCAAACTATTTGCAGTTCTGTATTCTTCTTGTATGTTCATGGTGTTTACGTTGGGGAAGTCGCCAATAATTTTGTTGAAGCTATTTATGTTGGAAATCTTCCTTCTCATTTATACCTATTATCCTTAGGTTTGGTCTTCTCACTGTTTCCTGGATTTACTGGATGTATTGGGTTAGGATCTTCTTTCATTTTTCATTTTCTTTGATTATTTTGTCCTTGTTTTCTATGGTATCTTCTGCACCTGAGATTGTCTCTTCTATCTCTTATATTCTGTTGGTGATGCTTANATCTATGGTTCCTGAATTCTTTCTTAGGATTTCTATCTTCAGAGTTGTCTCACTTTTTGTCTTATTTATTATTTCTACCTCCATTTTTAAATCTTTGATGATTTTGTTCATTTGTTTCACCTGTTTGGATGTGTATTTTTTTAATTCATTAAGGAAATTTTTTGTGTTTTCTCTTTAAGTGTTTATACCTGTTTACCTGTTTTGTCCTGTATTTCTTTAAGGGAGTTATTTGTGTCCTTTTAGTCTTCTATCATCATCATCATGACAAGTGACTTTAGATCCATATCTTGATTTTTGGTGTGATGGTGTATCCAGGACTTGCTATAGTGGGAGAGTTTGGTTCTGATGATGCTCAGTAATCCTGGTTTCTGTTGATTCTGTACTTACACTTGCCTCTCAGCATGTGATTCTCTCAAGTGCTCCCTGCCCTCCATATTTCTCATTGGAACATGTCCTTCCTCTAATCTCAGTTGAGTCAGAACTCCTCAGAGTCCAGCTTTCTCTTTGATCCTGTGATTTCAGGATCCTGAGATCCTGAGATTCTAGGTGTATCAGAGTTCTTTGCAGTCAATCTTCCTCTGAGACCCTGAGATGCTGGTGTAATCAAGCTTCTGGTATCCTGCTATCCTGCTATCCTGGGATCCTAAGATACTGGGCATGTTAGACTGCCTAGAATTGGTACATCCTCTGGGGGCCATGGGGCTGACCACTGTGTTCTAAATCACTGTAGATTCCAGTGCCTACTGGAAGGAACCTGAGCCACTGATTGGGCAGGGTTCCTGTGTCCCTTCTTTTGGTGGTGCCAGTCACTCCCAGTGGTTTTGGAACAGATTTGTGTTCTACTCACTAATGATCCTAAGATCCTGGGAGTGCTAGGGCACTTGGGGAGCGGAGAGTCCTCTGGGGACCATGGGAATGTCTGCAGAGTTTTCACACAAGCTGAACAGGTGCTGGCATCAACCAGAAGGTGAAGTTTCTCTCACAATTGCTCTGTAGTACAGGTTGAGGTCAAGGATTGTGATTTGCAGAAGATCTTTTATTGTTCATAATAATTTTCGCTATCCTTTGTTTTTTGTTATTCCAGATTTATTTGCAAATTTCTCTTTCTTACTCCATGAAGAACTGACTTGGAAATTTGATGGGGATTGCATTGAATCTATAGCTTGTTTTGGAAATGTTGCCATTTTTACTATATTAATACTGTCAATCTATGAGCATGGGAGATGTTTCCTTCTTTGGAGATATTTTCAATTTCTTTCCTCAGCGATTGAAGTTCTTGTCATACAGATCTTTCACTTGCTTTGTTAGATTCACACCAACATATTTTATATTATTTTTGACTATTGTGAAGGGTATTGTTTTCCTAATTTCTTCCTCAGCCTGTTTATTCTTTGAGTATTGCATAAAACAGCAACCAACAGATTGGGAAAAGTTTTTTTCTAACCCTAAATCTGATAGAGGGCTCCTATCCAGTATATAGAAAGAACTCAATAAGTTATAATTTAGAGAACCACATAACCTTATTAAAAATGGGGTACAGAACCAAAGAAAGAATTCACAACTGAGGAATATAGAATGGTTGACAATCACCGAAAGAAATGTACTATATCCTTAGTCATCAGAAAAAATGCAAATCAAAACAGCCCTGAGATTCCACCTCACACCAGTCATAATGGCTAACCTCAAAATTTCAGATGATAACATACATTGGTGAGGATGTAGAGAAAGGAACACTCTTCTATTATCAGTAGGCTTGCATGCTGCTCCAACCATTATGGAAGTGAATTTGGCAGTTCCTCAGAAAATTCAACATAGTACTTCATAAGGACCCAGCTTTGCCATTCCTGGTAATATACCCAGAATGTGCCTACATGTAATAAGGACACAGGCTCCACTACTTTCATAGCCACCTTATTTATCATACCCGGAAGCTAGAAAGAACCCAGATGTCC
>NW_018391653.1:0-2681 GCF_900095145.1 Mus pahari
TTTTGTTTTTTTTTTATCCCCCTTAAACCCTGTTTGATGGAAAAGAACCATAATTCTTCCTAAAGCAGTCAGTCCTTTCCAATTAAACCATTTTATAACATCCCATTGTCTGACAGAATTCTGTTGGGCAATCACATATTTCTTGGTTTTCTAATAAACACTTGAGGTTTTAAACATTAAAAAAAAAAAAAAAGAAATACTTTAATTAATTTTAAGCAATCTAAATTTTCACCATATTTGCAGGCTCCATAAAGCCTTTTAAGTTCTGGAAATACTTCATCTTCCAGTTCAATATATAGAAACTCATTTCCTCCTCACCACTAATGACACAGGGCTCTGCCTATGCAGCTATTTTTCTCTTTCCATTTCGTTTGTTATGGTTTGCAGTCCTATTGTAGATGAGGTTATTTTGGTTATCTGATATTTGAGGTGTTTTCCCCCTTTTATTTATGTTCTTTACTTGTAATTTGTGTCTATGTTGCTGTTATTAAGCACTAATTATAAGCAAAGTGAGGAGGAAAAGGTTGATTTGGGTCATGGATTACATTCAACGGAAGAGAAGGCATGGATCTGCATAATGTAACTGATACTTAGTCATTCGAGGAACTTTATTTACTGGCTTGTTCTGCATAATTCCTAATATACCACTGCCTGTGGGCAACACTGTTTCTAATGGACAGGACACTCCTACATCAATTACCACTTTAAAATATGCTTCACAGGTCTGATGACAGGCTAGACTGATAGAGATAATTTCTCTATTAGGATCTCTGTGCCTTTATACTGTACTTTTTCTTAAGAAGACAAGAATCAAAAAGAATAACCCCCTTGCAATCCCTGCACTATTTGCAAACAGGACACTACCACCTCTTCATTCTGAACTTCAAGTTGATGTAAAATGATTCAACTTCTCCTCAGTTACTCCATATGTTGATGCCTGTCACCATACAATGCACTAAGTGAAATCTGGTAACTTTGTTGGTGTATATAAAATAAGCTCATTAATGACACATGCTTATATAAGATAATTTGTGAAGGGGTTAGTAAAACTCCTGATAGCAGGATATGTTTATTTTTCTGCAGATGCTGACCTCTGTGTGCAGTGCTGATTGTGGTCCAGGATTTAGAAAATTCAGGAAGAATGAAATGCCAGCTTGCTGCTTTGATTGCACTCCCTGCCCAGAAAATGAAATATCTAATGAGACAAGTGAGTATTTCCTGCAGGGATAAGTTCTTCAAATTGATTATCATCTTGCAGTCAACTGGGAATTGTGAAGTGGTCTATAGTGGAATGTTAAAACATACATATCATTTTCCTAAGTTAGGGAGTATAAGAATACAATAATTTAAAATACCCTTATTAAGAAAAAAAAGAATATGTCATATATCTGAGTCTCTGAAAATTTATCAAGGATTTAATATTCTCAAACAGTTTCGATAAGAAAACTTCAGTGTTAGTGTGTTTTAGAGAGATTTTTCTAGAGATTGACTCTCTCTAAAAATATATGTAGATCATGAGTCTAAATGATTTGTTTATATTGTCTTGATGTATATACATTTATATAAGCTTATACACCCCTATCAAGTAGAGAAGCATATGGAAGACAGATTCAGGTGTGTGGCTAGAGGGAACCAAATCTAAGTCCTCTGAAAGACTAATGAAAAGGGCACATAATAATTTGTAAAATTATTAGAAACTGTTAAGGATGAGATAGGAAATTTTGTATAATAAAGAGACATTCTTCTTTTCAAATGTTCAGTGTTATTTTAAGTATAGAAAATTGAGGCCAGGGAGAGGGCGGCCTGCAGAAGTGACACAGCTTCTGGGAAAGATCCCATTTCTGGCTCCAGTAACCCAACACCTTTCCAGCCTGAGGAGGGGAGTCTGACCTGGAGGAGTCTTAAGGCATGAGCTGGCAGGAGAGCCATCTTTGTCCCTGTGCACTGCCAGGGAGAGGGCAGCCTGGAGAAGCGACACAGCTTCTGGGAAAGATCCCATTTCTGGTTCCAGTTATCTGGCACATTTCGCGCCCAAGGAGGGGTGTCTTCTCAGGAGCAGTCTCAAGGCCTGAACCTGTAGAAGGGCCATCTTTGCTATGGTGCACTGCCAGGGAGAGGCGGACTGCAGAAGTGACACAGCATCTGGAAAAGATCCCATTTGTGGCTCCGGTCACCCAGCACCTTTCCACCCAAAGAGGGGTGTCCAACCGGGAGGAGTCTCAAGGCCTGAGCCTGAAGGAGAGCCATCTTTGTTCCTGTTCTCTTAGGCTCCAGTCTGTGCTAGCAAGAGTGTGGATTACAGAAGCTACACAGCTTCGGGACAGACAGAAGCAACCTAAATTCTGGGACAGACCCTATTTCAGACTCCAGAAATTTGGGCACTGTCCTCACCAGTGGAAAAGTGGCCACCTGTGAGGGCTTTGTCTGCCAGAGAAGATGAGGGAGACATATTGTGTCAAGGGTCCCTCAGTGGCTAGTCTGTGCAGGTGAGTGAATAAACTGCAGAGGCAACACATCTTCTGGGACTACATCTTCAGCCAGGAGGCAGATCTGAACACCAGGCCTCTGTGTTAGAGGCCTGATAGAGGAGAGCTTCCCTGCAGAGTGTAATCTGACCACTGAGAGTCAGGAGAGA
Organism: Mus pahari; assembly: GCF_900095145.1. Classification (NCBI taxonomy): domain Eukaryota; kingdom Metazoa; phylum Chordata; class Mammalia; order Rodentia; family Muridae; genus Mus; species Mus pahari. The sequence continues at coordinate 2,636 of NW_018391653.1, forward strand.
GCTGGAATCCCAGGACTGCTGACAGAGGCTAACAGAATCACAGGAG
>NW_018391654.1:0-2647 GCF_900095145.1 Mus pahari
TTGTTCCTACAAGGAAGTTATGAGCTAGTCTAAGAGTTTTGGAAATATAACATGTGTANATATATTCTATACACACACGTACATTCAGTATATGTATTTAATTTTTATTTTNAAAATGTATGTGTGTAAGTGTTTTGCCTACATGTATGCTTGTCCTGCTTACAGGCCTGGTGTCTGAAAGGAGGTATCAGATTGCTTAGAACTAGGATGACAGATGTGGGTGCTGGGAATTAAACCCTGGGACTTTGGAAGAGTAACAAGTGCTCTTGATCAGTGAGCCACTTCTCAGCCCACCTATATATAATTTAAATTAAGTCTTTGAGAGTTTCATAGCTCATATAATGTATTTTTATCAAAATCACTCCCATAACTTCTAGCTCCTTCCAGCCCCTCCTCCCAGGTTCAGTGCCCCAACCCTGGTCCAGTCCCTCCTCCCCAGTCCACTTGCCCCTCGCTGGTCCAGCCACCCCTCCCCAGCCCAGTCCCCCTCCCCAGTCCAGTCACCCCTTCCCAGTCCAGTTCCCCTTACCCGGTCTGCTCCCCATTCCAGTCCCCTCTCCCCGTTCCTCTTCCAACTTCACCTCCTGTTTTTAATTTTTGCTTTTCTTGTTTTATACTGACCCGCTGAGTCCACACTCATGGGTGTGAACCACAGGTCAGATTCCTTTCCGCAAAACCCACTTCTTAATTAGTGATATGGGCGGGTAAGTCTTCCTTGTTGCCTGTTGATGTTGGCTGACTACATAATTACATGAGTGTGTGTGTGTGTGTGTGTGTGTGTGTGTGTGTGTATAGATAGATAGATAGATAGATATTCTTTAAAAATAAATTCTCGTGGCTAATCTATAAAAATTCTCATGATTTCCTTTTTAGAGGATTTTACAGCAGCACACATTGAAATCAGAGACGACTGTAACTGGCACCTAGCATACAGTATTTGCTCTCTTTCTCTTTNAGAAAGTTCTCATCTTAAACAAAAGTTTCCTGTTTTTTTTTAACATTGTCTGAAATTGAGCTACCTTGAGAGGCTTTTTCTGATTTATCAGGNTAGTTGCATAATTTTTTAAAAGGCATTTTCAAGTGTGAAGATTACACCAATGTATTTTCTAAAGTCAAAGCATATGGCCACTGCTGGCCAAAATTCTGTTAGGTTATAGAATAAATCGCAATTTCAGTATGACCCTCTCGTTGGTGAGAGTACAAATCAATGCAGTTAACTTATGGCACTGTCTTGCTTGCTTGCTGTTTGCCTGGACCATAGGTCTACACTGTGTGTAGACCATAAAAGATCTATCACTCGGGCTCACACACACATACAAATCCATGAGGAAATTTCAGAATGTGAATAACGTGGAGTTTACTGTGAATTCCAGAAAACAATTAAGAAAAGCTCCTGGAAGAAGTAAATCTAGCATTCAGAAACCACTCCCTGGGCTCCTCTCAAGGGGGAAGTGCTCATCAAAGCAGGGCTAGAATGAAGGTAAAACTCCTCCACACGGTTCTCCATGTATGTNAAACACACTCACAAAGCACACATCCAAAGACACATTTTAGAAACATGACTCTGCTTTTCTGACTGACTGAAAACAGACTTCTGTGGAATGGCACCAGGCCAACCAAACTTGATAATCACTCAGTCCTCCTTGCAGGAGGACTCCCTCTCTTTAGAAAGCTTTCCAGAGTAAGTCTAGAGCACCCTGACCTTTCTCCCAGTCCAAGGTCCCACGGCGTATTCCTATGTTCCCACCAGGATAATCCCACATGTGAAAAGCCAAGCTAAGAGTATGACCAGCTTCAAAGAAACATTGCTGATGCAGATATTTGTTGGGAGGACGTCCTCAGGTGGATGTGACAAAGGCCTGTCTGTTGCCCTAGTTTGGAGACCAATCCAACGGTGCAATCCCTTCCAGGTCTAAGTGAACAGAGCCTATGGAGGTTACTTTCAGGAAAGAACAAACGTGACTCAAAGGCTGCTGCATCAGTGAAGCAGCAGTGAGGAGCAGGAGTCTGGGCTCACAGAAGCTGAGGCTGGCCCTGGAGCTCTCTGGCCCAACCTGCATGCCGTTCCACCAGTCTGACAACTGTTTGTCACTTTTATAACCTTTGGAAGGAGGCTTTCAGCCTTGCAGCTTCTGAGACTCTAGAACATTTTTAGATTCTGGTTTTAGGAACCCTTTCTTCTTGGAATTTGAAGAAAACAGATAAGTGATTCTTTGCAGCAGGAAAGAAAACAAAAGCAAACCCCCAAAACACAAAGAACAAAAATCCAAAAGTCCCCCAAACAAATACTACAGAGAAAACAGGATGAATCACAGAGTGAAAACAAAGTCGGAATGAATCTCAGGGTCGGAACAGCAACTAAAGTCAAAGTCACCTTGGTCCTTTTCGCCTTTGACAGCCTTTTTTCCCCCACTTGGTGCTCTAGTGGCCTAGAGACATGTGGGATACACCTTCCTCCCTTGCCCTATTTCAGTTTTCAAAATTAATGCAGTTAACAATGAGAGTTTGGTATTTGGCAACATGAAAAATGTTTAACCAACAACAGAGAATGGAAAACAAGGGTGAGTAGAGGGGGAGGGAGGGAAAGAGGAAGAGGAGGGGGAGGAAGGGGAAGAAGAGGGAAGGAGGGGGAGGGAGGAGGAGGAAG
>NW_018391655.1:0-2697 GCF_900095145.1 Mus pahari
CATGCTGCTCTGATGTTACCTGCTGGATTCTCACCTGTTTCATCTCCCAGAGCTCTCTCCTCCAAAGCTGCAGTTCGTGAAACACGGTAGCCTCTTACTGTGTGAAAGACCTCCAGNGTTCCCAAGCCAACGCACCCACCTGTGCGAACCACCCCTGCTCCTTGGGTGTGGCTCTTTACCCCAGGCTATGTGCTTTCACAAGGAATGCTTTCTGTCCTTGGCCTTGCATCTTTAGAGTCCAGGTCAGTGCCTCACACTCTGTAGGTGCTGCAAAAGAGACTACAACTCTATGCCACCATCAAGCCATCTGAGGTGTCACCCTGATTCCACGAGGCGATGTTCACTCTATAACTTCTGGTGTGTTGCTTTCTCTTACGATTCCACCCACCGGACAAGGACAAGGACCTGAGTCTGGGTCCCCAGCGCCCAGGCAGTGCATATCTGTAACACAGAAACAGGAGAATCCTGGGAGCTCAGAAGAGGGAGCCTTGGCTTCAGGGAGAGACCCTGTCCCAAGGCAATAAGGCCGAGAGCATAGGGGAAGATGCCGAACATCTTGCTCTGATCTCCACATGCACACACATGGGTGTGTAGACCTGAACATTTACACACATTTACCACACACACATATACATGGACACACACACACACACATATACACATTCGAGAACACACATGAGAGAGAGAGAAAGAAAGAGAGAGAGAGAGAATTGAGCCACAAATCTTCAGTAGGGCCAATGAAAAGAGAAAGTGTTGACTATTACCTATATCTGCTTATTCCTTTAAATTTCCGTACCCCTGAGCTTCCTGGCCAAGGTTCCAGATGATCCTGTCTGCCAGTCCTCCCCCACGAGCCCTATGGTGCTCACACCCACCTGCAGCTTCTTTACCTCTTGTTTGTCGCTGATGCTGTCTTTCTGGTCTTCCTCATTCTTTGTGGGAAATCTTCTTGTTTCTCAAGCTTCATTTCAAAGAACGGTTTTTCCTTGTGGGAGTTCTTGCGCAAATAAACTGAAATGCAAGCATACCGGAGGAAGGAGTTCCCACAGAGCAAGAGTTCTGCGTGGGTTACCTGTGAGTATCAATTTACCGAAGCATCCAGGGAAAGGCTGGGCATAGTAGGTGTTCAGTAATTGGCTAGTGAACAAATAAAAAGTTACTTGGTCCAAATGATCATCGAATTGATCATTCTAATGAATGAATATGGAGTGAAATTTTAATTTATCAGGATGTCGTATATACACCATTAAAAACAACTCCAGTTTGTTTAGGATCCTAGAAATGATCTACAATAGTTTGGGGGAAATAACCAGTATTCTAATGGCTATGTACATACATAGATACTATAAGATCACAAGTAACATACAGATTTTTTTCTTTTGGGTTAGCTAAAGGTCCCATTTGAATGTAGAATATGTTAGTATAACAACAAACAAAAGGAATTTTGTGTTTAGTTTGTTCTGATTTACTATAAACGTATACACCTCAATAGTAACCACAATTACCTTTTTCTCTAGAGGTGCTGGGATTTCGGGCTCATGTGGCACTGAGAATTGAGTCCAGGTTTTCTAGTATGCTGGGTTGACACTCTACCCACCATGCTACAGCCCAGCCCAGCACCAGCTAACCCTTCTCTTGGGAGAGTGAATAACCTGAAATGCATGGGCTTCATAAATAGAAGCACAGAACATTACATTTAGAGTAGTCAGGCACCTCTGAATAGTAGCTTTCATTTTAAAGCACAAACAAGATTTTGAACTTGGATGTTTATCATAATGGTAGACCAAAGCCGTGGCCTGATTGAGCTCTAAGATGCATGTGTGGGAAACTTGATCTTCATTGAAACTGCTGGTAAGTCAGGGCCTTGTGGGAGGCATTTAGGTCATAAAGGTTGTACCCTTTATGGGTACATTTACAATCCATTTACAAATGGATTGTCAGGACTACAAACAGGCCTGGTAGTGGTTCTCTCTCTCCCCCTTCCCATCCTTCTCCCCATCTCTCTCCCCCTCTCCCTTCAGTTCTGTAAGGATACCAGCTGCTGGTACCTTGATCTTGGATACCCTAACATCCAATACTGCGAGGAAATAAACTGCTGTTTCCAGACACTGGTGTTCTGAAATAGCAGCAGAAAATGGACCAAGACAACCCAGACACAAACAGCAGACAAGAATCAACTCATAGTCCTCAAAGAGCAAATGGTAGAAACAGTGACTCAGCAAGCAGGAGTCCTCACAACATCCCCAGATGCCCTGTGTTTAGTCCTCGTGGGTTGAAGGTATAGCCTATCATGGCACGGAAGGCATGATATCGGGAGCTACTCACAGCTATGACAACAGGGCATGAGGCTGCTTGCTCACATCGCCATGGACCAGGAAGCTGAGAATGAGGAATACTGGTGCTCAGCTTTCTACCTTGCTCCTCCTGTTCAGCCACAGGTTCAAGGCCATGGGATGCTGCTTTTCCCTTCTCAGTGAAGCCCTGGCATCACCCTCATAGATTCATCCAGAGATGTGCCTTAGTCAAGCATTTCTTAATTCAATCAAGCTGATGATGAAAATGAATCATCACTCTCTGACATGCTAGGAGCAGCACCAGCACCAGCACCAGCACCAGCAACACCACCACCACCACCAGCAGCAGCACCAGCAGCAGCAGCAACACCACCACCACCAGCACCAGCACCAGCACCAGCAA
>NW_018391656.1:0-10647 GCF_900095145.1 Mus pahari
CCCTCCTCGGTCGGGGAGGCAAGGTGTTGGGTGCTGTATCAGCCTGCGGACAGCCGCCAGGCGAACACCCCTCCTGGGCAGAAGAGGCGCAGGACGATCTNGTCCNNCTGCGGGTCCCCTCTCCAGCCTGCTCTATCCCCGGCAGTGCAGCCTATCATTGTTTTTAATAATTTTAAATTGTTTTAATTTCAAAATGAAGTGGTTATAAGTTTGGTAGTTACAATTCCCACTGTGGACAACTGGGTCTGTTGATTCTTGTTTCTGGAGTTTAGACCAGGGCTGTGTGGATTTGCCCCATTGATAAAATATCATATAGGAAGTGTTAAAAATCCTAGGTATACACAAGTGCTTAGAGGCAAGACTGGGTTGACTCTAATGTTTTATAGGACCAGAGAGCCAGGATATAAGACTTAAGCACAAAATTCAAATGGGAAACTGCGTCTTTATGGTGAGGGAATTGGAAGCCACATTGCCTGTAACCCTGCCTATTTTGCCCGCCAAATCACTTATTGGAAAATTCCCTACCTGTGAGCTATATAGGACTTGTCTCTTCATGTCCAATGCTGACATATGGAACTCCACCTTGGGGTGAGTCAGGCTGCCTACACAAGTAAATAGCTTGGAATAGTTAATTGCTTTTTTAAATTAATTTGTCCATGATGAATTAGGTGGCCATCTTGCATTAGCAATGCCAAAAATATTAGAAAGATCATCAAGAAACACCTTAAAGATATATGTCACATTACACAAGAAAGTCAAAAAATAGATTTTATTAATGCAAACTTACAAGACTAATAAAAGACAAGATATATCACTTATAACTACAATGAAACTTACAATTATAATGTAACTTACACCACAAATGAGGTTGAAGCAGTAGTTAAAAATTTCCCAGTTCAAATTTTCTGGATCATCTGGGTTCACTGATAAATTCTACCAAGCCTTTAAAGAACTAAGATTAATGAGTCTCCAATGGATGACTGTGAGCACTGGCAGAGCCTCGCAGGAGACAGGTATATCAGGCTCCTGTCAGTAGGCTATTGTTGGCATCTGCCTAGTGTCTGGTTTGATGGTTTTTTATGGGATGGATCCCCAAGTGGGGCAGTCTCTGGATGGTCTTTCCTTCAGGCTCTGCACCTAACTTTGTCTCTGTAACCCCTTCCATGGGTATTTGGTCCCCAATCAAAAAGGAATGAAGTATCCACACTTTGGTCTTCCTTCTTCTTGAGTTTCATGTGTTTTGAAAATTGTATCTTGTGTATTCTAAGTTGCACGGCTAATATCCACTTATCAGTGAGGAGTCAGAGAAATACCCAGGGAGCTGAAGAGGACTGAAGCCCCATAGAAGGAACATCAATATGAACTAACCAGTATCCCCAGAGCTCCTTGGAACTATACCACCAATCAAAGAAAACACATGGTGAAACTTGTGGCTCTAGATGTATATGTAGCAGAGGATGGCCTAGTCTGTCATCAATGGGAGGAGAGGCCATTGGTCCTGTGAAGGCTCTATGCCCCAGAATAGGGGAATGCCAGGACCAGGAATGGGAGTGGGTAGGTTGGGGAACACGGGAATGGGGAGAGGATAGGGAATTTTCAGAGGGGAAACTAGGAAAGGGGATAACATTTGAAATGTAAATAAAGAAAATATTTAATTACAAAAGAAAAAAAGATTAATGAGTCTTAAGTTATTCCATAAAGTAGATAAGTTGAAATTAATTACTGAAACCAATATTTCTCTGATATTAAAGTCAAAGACACAAATGAAAAAGAAAATCATAGGCTATTCTCTATGATAAAAGCAAACACAATATTCTCAGTAAAGTCATGTTGAACACAATTCAAAAACACATCATTCCAGACATGGTTCAACATACAGACATCCTGTGCATCATCACAAACTCAAAGACAGGAATGAAATTAGCATTTAACCTAACACAGGGAGAGGCATTAGGAATTTTAATTCCCAGGGAAGTCTTAGGAATTTTATTTGATCCCAAGCCAAAATGGAAGTCTTATTCCAAATAGCTTTATTAATATCTACTAGATAAATTCCACTGGAATTCAGGATAATAAATGAGTAGGAATGGATGGAATATGTGTGTGTGTGTGTGTGTGTGTGTGTGTGTGTGTGTGTGTGTGTGTGTATGATAAAGTTACAGGCCAGTTCAAGATAAATGTAAAAAAAACTCAAATTATATTTACTAAGGTTAAGAGTAAGACAAAAGGGTCCCTACTCCCTACTTCTATTTGATATCATGTATGGACTCTTCATCAGAGCAATAAGGCAAGGGAAAAATGGGACAAAAGAAAAGAGGAAGAAACCTAAGAATATCTATTTGCAGATGATGGGATTTTACGCCAGGATTCTGTTAAGTCCTAGGTAACTCTTGCATGTGTAGGCAGACTTTCTGTGCTGTTACTAATGATATAAGGAAACTTTCTCATGTGCTGTTATGAGGAAAATTTCTCTTGCCTTAGGTGGTTGCATATTCTGTTATGTTCTTTGTTTCATTGTTCTTGGAAACCCATCACAGTAGAAGTCAGTTAGAACTGCTTTGTATAGTTAACCACAATATGCTTGGACCAGAACCAAACACCTGTAGCACTTCCTGCATTTCATTATGCTTTGTTTTGATTTTCCTTTTAGTTCCTGCCCCTGGGATGGAATCCAACATAAGAGAGATACCTATATCAATGTAAGAAGCTATTTGGAATAAGACTTCAATTTTGGCTTGGGGTCAAATAAAATTCCTAAGACCTCCCTGGGAATTGACATCCTACTATTAGGCAGAAAGAGACATGTGTATGGGTAAAGACATGCTGATTGGAAGTTAAGACATATATTTTAGGTAAGGCAAGCCTGCTTCCACATTTCAACACCCCAAGCAATGAGAGCAGAATAAATGTACAATAAAGACATGTTCATAAGGAAGTGTCCTATACCTTGATCCTGATTGGTGGAGTTAGTTGTCACATATTTTTATGGGTTGCAAGGCTTAAAATCTCTGGAGGATCCTGTCTCATGGTCACAACTAGCTCCTGAGTCTGGTCTGCATCCTTTATCAACCAATAAAGCTCAATAAATTATCCTTGTCTGACTGAGATCTGTGTTCAGGTGGTTTGTAAGGCAACACCTGGACCCCAACAGAAACACATAGAGATAAAAATCTTTCAAAATGTCACTTCCAGAGGGGCAGAATATAAAATAAACATACAAACATCAGTAGCCTTTTTATATACCCATGAAAGACATACTGAGGGGAAAAAAGAAACAGGGAAGTTATCATATTAAAAATCACCCCAAGACTATCAGAACACTTTAGAATAAACCAAACCAAGGAAGTGGAATACAAGCTTGCAATACAAGCTTTAAAACAGAGCAAAAGGGAGAAAAACAGAAGATGAAAAGACTTCCCATGCTTGGGGACTGAAAGGGTAAATATTGTGAAAATGCAATTGTCACCATAATCCCTGCATTATTCTTTACAGAAATTATAAGACACCTAAAAATTCAAATGGAAACATAAATGGCCATGAGGTTTTGGGAACTAATGATATGTCTGGAGGTATCACTATTCCTGATCTTAAATTATAACACAGGTCCATAGTGATAAGAACAATTTGGTATTACCCTAGAAACATTTATAGAGGGCACTGAGATAGAACAGAGGATGTGGATAGAAACACACACTGCTATAGCTACCCCATATTTAATTAAGATACCCATAGTATACATTAGAGAAAAGGCAACCTCTTCAACAAGGGCATCTTCTTGATTAATGATTGATATGGGTGATCCCAGCCCACTGTGAGTTTGTGTTGCTACACTTGGGCAGGTTGTCCTAAGTTGTACAAAACAGTAGGCTGAAGAAGTCATGCAGAACAAGCCAGAAAGTATTTTTTTCTCCTCAACCTCTGCTTTAGTTCCTACCCTGACTTCCTCTTCCTGAATATGAACCAGCTGAAAGTTGAACTCCCTTAACCCTGAGACTTGGTTATGGTCTGGATCACTGCAATAAAAAGCAAACTAAGATCAAAAGGTAGCCAGTGAATTTTGAATCTCTTGTACTTTGAAATTGAACTAGGTATGTAGCCTGGACCATTTCTATGATGGGTTTTCCAATGGGGTATCATTCACTCAGGTTGATGATCAAACAAGATAATGCTACTCAAATTCACTACGATATCTCTAATAAAGTAAGGCCTGTATCAACACAAATCCTCACTGGGTTCCATGTGGTATTAGGAGAATAAAGAAAATACATGGATGCACATGTTGTAGTCCTTCAGCTTAATAACACAAAAGCCCCCCATGGAGCAAAAACCTTCAAAGTGGGGCATGTCCCTCCTTCCAAGCTGATCATCCAGCCACCTCACTAAAATGCCTCACAGTAACTATCCCATTGGAGGTTCCTGTTAAAATGAAGCCACCATACCATCTCCTCATTTTCAGGCCTCAAAATAGTTGCAGAAGCTCTACACAAAAAGTTACATAGTAACTTGCTAGGGTCAGCTAGAGCAGCCACGCAGGAGCTATCCTTGGTGCAGGCAACTTCTTTCAGGCCTCAGGTTCGAGGTTTCATGAAACACCACTGCAGAAGCTGTCCCATAGGAACTGTCTAAAGTGGCATGTCCTCCTCTCCAGCCTCTCCTTCCCCCCCCCAAAGCCCCAAAGAGATGGCACATAGTACAAAGTAGTCTGCAGACAATAAAGACTTCATACCCTAACCCACAGGCCTGATGAAGGGAAAAGGGGATAAATATAAATCCGTCATTCCCTGAAGAGGGAAGTCCACCAATCACTGGGATTCCCACAAAAATTCACCAATCCCAGAACAGGAAAGGTACAAACCCCGGAGATCACCATGCTTAGGACTTGAAATACCATCAGTGCTTACTCTGAAAACCTCTGCCCTTAGAAGCTTCACTGCCTCAGAAATACCATATAGGCATGGTACTTTTGCCTAGAATAGAAGGCAGCCATCCTGGAATCATGCCTCGACACCACGGACCCTATAATAAATCAGTTTCATGAGATTTCCTGCCTGGTGTGACTCTCATCAGAAGAAGGAAAGAAGAAAAAAAGCAAAGAAGAGAAAAAGCAAAGACATGGAGCTGGGCTTAGCCTCCTGAGCTCCTCAGCTCAGCTGGGGATACCCTTCCCTGGAAGCTGTAATGCCTCTGCTGAGGAAATTTCCTTTCAAAGCTGTGTGGTTCTTGACCTCCCATGTCTCAGGATACCTTTCCCTTGGGATAATTTTTTCCTTAGGAGCTCTATGTCTCCTAGGCTTCCTAGTCCCAGGATACCCTCTTATGCTAGCAGAAACACTCATCGCCCCCTCTACTATGGCTACTTGCCTTTACAGTCAACAATAGCAAATGTTTGGACAATATTTACCTATTGCCTGATTCTCTCACCACTCTCCAGAACCTAGTCACCTGCAGTCTTTCTACCTTTGTGTGTGTGTGTGTGTGTGTGTGTGTGTGTGTGTGTGTGTGTGTGTGTGTGTTTGCAGTATCAAGGGTCTATACCTGAATGAAATCATTCAGTATTTGTCCTTCTGACTCTGACTTATGCACTGTTAAAACATAGCATGCATATGCAATACACTTCTGTAAATGGTGAATGAGAGAAGTATCTCGTTTGCAGAAAATGAGTGAAACTACAGATCACAATGAATCTGGTAAGCTGTTTTATCTGTCTAGCCTATTTACTCATTTCTAAAGTATGCTTCTGAATTTTTCTTTATTATTTTTTATTAAATATTTGTTTACAGGTGTTTTCCCAGAATTTATGTATGTGTACCATTTGATGCTTGTTGACTGTGGAAGTCAGGAAATGCCATCAGATTCACTGGAACTGGAGCTATAGTTGAATTGGTATATGTTGCTTTGCTAAATAAGAACAACGTGTACCAATTTTGTGCTAGCTTTCTGTGGCTCAATGCAAGATGGAGGACTCCCTTCATTGGATTGGCTTTTCATTCTCTGACCTTTGTCCTTGGAATTCAAACCTCACCCAAACCTCTACTTGCATAATTCCACATAGCCATGGTTAAGATTGCAAGTTCAACTTCCTTCTGATAAGAATACATTCATCCAGCACCTGAGATTCCTGAAATTATTCCCATGCTATGAGGTATTTCAGTACCTTCAGTCTTCCAACAATGCCATTTGCCCATCCAGGATGTTTCTGCTCCCTCTCTTCTAAAACTGTGAAAGCCTTAAATCACCCCAATTAATGATGACCGATTTCCTGGCAGCTGGTCCTGGTATTTTTCCATTACTGAACACACTCACAGGTCTTCTGAACACCTCAGTCTGTCACATCTGCTCCTTTTGCCCTCGTGGACCGGTATCAGCCTAAATCCCCATGGGCAGAGAGAGTCAAAATTATGTATTATCTATTATTGTGTATTATGATGTATTATATCAACTTTATCACAGCAGGTTGTAAGCTGCCACATGGGATCTGGAAATCAACCTGAGTCCTCTGAATGATCAGCCAGTGCTCTTAACAGTGAAGCCATCTCTTTAACTTCATAAAGAGCTTTTTAAGAATTACCTTTTTTTAAAAAATCAAAGTGCTCCAGCACAGGGTGGCCTCAAAATTGCTATGTGACTGCAGTTGACTTTAAATTTCTTATCTTCCTATTTCCAACTCGAAGTGCTAATTATTCTGGTGTATGCCACCATCTTCACAGTTTTGTGCACCTCAGAGCATCAAATCCAGGGTATCAAAAATTCTCAGCATGTACTTTAAGTATCTAGTTACATTTCTAGCCCAAGACTTAAATAACATCAAATGTTAAATATATTTATGTAGTAAAAATATTATACTTTATCTAATACTTGATAACTGTAAATGTTTCTTTACCCTTCTCAAAGTGAGGACAGATTCCATGTAAGTGATTCTGCTGCCTGTCTATGACTCTATTTTTTGGACAGTGTTTCCTAAAAAGGACTTAAAACTTTCCTTATCACCTTGGTGCTGTGAAAGCATTGCTTGTACTGTAGTCCCCTGTGGGGCAGCAGCCAGAGCCAGACCCTGATTTTATCAGGGTCCAATTTCTGTCTCCAAAAATTCTACCAGCAGCTTTTAGCAGTTCATCTACAAATTCTGAAATGGTTCGTCACCGTGTTTGATCCCAGACAACCTCCCACTGAGATCTCATTCCAATCTTGGGGGGTCAATTTGCTTCTAGCCAGTAAAGCTTCTGCAAAAGTGGTAGCAGGCCCATACCATGCTACACCTGTTTGTAAATCTTTCATTACTCTTGCGATCATCTCTACTTGCATAATTTTTTTCTTAATTACACATATCGGTGAGTTAAAAACCCTGAGACTGTGGTCAAACTGCCAACTGTGGCCAATGTAACCCCGGCAGTTTAACTGTAATATCCAAGTTTCTCTTGTCACACCAGAGCACAACCAAAACTTTGGAAAGTAAAACCCAATTTTTAACTGTGTAACCAATCCATTCTCTTTAAAAATCAACACCAAGAGCATTACATTCACATTACAAAGTTTGGCAGTCTATTCTTATATATGAATGCATGAAAGTGCAACTTTTAATACTTCATTAAAGGGAAATTGTTTTAAATCCTATCCTTTATAAGTCTAGTTTTTAAAATAAGAATTACATAAAATTTATCCCAATTTAGAAGTATCATTAGGAATTTGTTTTCCTGGATTGGCTCATGCCACATCTTGTTCTCTAGAATGACTCAACCCTGAGTTATCAGTTTTAAGCTAACTTTCTGTTACCAATGTTACAAATTTTTAATCATACCCAATATCTTAAAAGCCAATACTCTATAACCAAGACATGCAGATCATATTTATACCTTTCAAACCAATCAGAAACAAAAATAAGGTGGCTACACATATCTTGTATATTTAGACCAAACAAAAACTCTTATCCTTCCTAGCTGTAATTTCAAGAGAAAAGGAATCTTGTCACTTGCTGAACCCAATAATCACAATTGCAGAGATTATTCTAGGAAAAAACAGCAATCAGCTTACTTGCCATAGAACTTGGTAAGTGCTAGCCCCTTTAGGAGAATCATTTCAGCTCCTGGCAGGGCTTCTCCACCTGTGCTTAACTCCCAGCTACAGTGCAGGATAACTTATCAGTTCCTGCTGACCAAATGAAGACTACCTTCTGAACAAGTTAAACTAAATCAAGGGGTAGATACCCAGCAGACAAAATTTAAACCATTTTTTCTTTTCAACATGAAACACAGAACATTTATTCAAACCACGAAACAAAACCAGACATAAATGGACAGATTTGTGCATCAAGGACAAACAATAGACAAACAGGGAAAAGAACTTGAGCCTGAACTAAGGATATCTCCAGTAGGAGACGGAGAAGCAGAACTTCTCCCGATTTCCTCCTGTCTCTAAGAGAGCTCTGACCATTTTCCTTCTTTTTTGCTAATGGCTTCCAGCCAGGCAACAACTACTTTTCCTGAAACCTATTCTCTCTCTCTCTCTCTCTCTCTCTCTCTCTCTCTCTCTCTCTCTCTCTCTCTCTCATGTCATTTGTTTATTTCCCATTCTTACTTCTGGGACCCATGCACAGCATAAATCTACTTGAGCTAAGAATTTTTCTAACACCTGTTTTTTAAACCCTGCTCCTCTCACCTAAAGAAGCTCTTGGCTATGGAAAAATGGCTATATAAAATTTCCCCATTCCAATTGTGCTATCATCCCCTAGTTTAATTCTATATTGGGTCAACACTTACTCATCCTAGCCTGTATCCTCTCTTAATTAATCTCCTCCAACAATAGCCTCCAAAAAATATAAACTTTATAACCAGTGCTAGCATTAATGCTGTTTGTTGCTTACCATCATGAAGGATACTTGTCTTAGTCAGGGTTCCTATTCCTGCACAAACATCATGACCAAGAAGCAAGTTGGGGAGGAAAGGGTTTATTCGGCTTACATTTCCATACTGCTGTTGATCACCAAAGGATGCAGGACTGGAACTCAAGCAGGTCAGAAAGCAGGAGCTGATGCAGAGGCCATGGAGGGATGTTCTTTACTGGCTTGCCTCCCCTGGCTTGCTCAGTCCACTCTCTTATAGAACCTAAGACTACCAGCCCAGAGATGGCACCACCCACAAGGGGCCCTCCCCACTTGATCACTAATTGAGAAAATGCCTTACAGCTGGATCTCATGGAGGCCTTCCCCAACTGAAGCTCCTTTCTCTGTGATAACTCTAGCTGTGTCAAGTTGACACAAAGCTATCCAGTACAATACTGTTACTTTCCTTCTGTTTTCTGTGGAGCTCCACCCAAGAAAGCGTTTATCAGTAGGTCCCCCTGATTTCAGTCCACTCATTTAGTTGCAACCTGTAGCTGTTCAGCAGCCATGGATCAACTGGGTTACCCAAAAGAGGGGCTGGACATTTAAAAGGTTGAATGTGAGAGAAAGAGGGAGCCAAGACAATGTTCCTGATCAAGGCTCAAAGTTTGATTTTCATCACTCTGTTGATATAGGGAAAGCCTACAGACCCCATCCTTTCTTTCATCTGGATTGAGTTGCAAAGCAAGCTCAGTGGGCAGTCAACTCCTCAAAGCTCCTGTAGGAAATTATAAATGTGGCAAGGCCAGATGACTCCAGCTTGGTTGTAAAACTATCCTTGGTTTGTTTAGCCTACTCAAGGCTGAGGAAAGGGCACAGTTTTCAATGCCTTGTCTGGGAAACAAAATGTCTCACCCACTTTGCCCTTGGCTACTGACAACTTTATTTACCAACCGTACCCAACTTGGAGCAGGGTCCCTCAGCATCTTACATAAAGACCTGTGGAGGATCCGGCATCTTTCCCCTGCCCGAGGAGGGGTGTCTGCCCGGGAGCAGTCTCCAGGCCTGAACCAGAAGGTGAGCCATCTTTGCTCCAGTGCACTGCCGGGGAGAGGGAGGACTGGAGAAGAGTCACAGCTTCTGGGAAGGAACCCATGTCTGGTTCTGGTCATCCGGAGCGTTTCCCCCACCCAAGGAGGGGTTTTCACCCGGGAGCAGTCCCCAGGCCTGATCCAGAACCCAGCACGTTTCCCCGCCTGAGGAGGAGTGTTTGCCCGGGAGCAGTCCCCAGGTCTGATCCAGCATCCAGTGCCTTTCCCCGCCCTAGGAGAGGTGGAGAGGTGTTCGCTAGGGAGCCCCCAGGCCTGGCGCCTTTCCCCACCTGAGGAGGGGTGTCTGCCCAGGAGCAGTCTCCAGGCCTGAACCGGAAGGTGAGCCATCTTTGCTCCAGTGCACTGCCGGGAAGAGGGCAGACTGGAGAAGAGTCACAGCTTCTGGGAAGGAACCCGTGTCTGGTTCCAGTCAACCGGCGCCTTTCCCTGCCTGAGGAGGGGTGTTCGCCCGGGAGCAGTCCCCAGGCCTGATCCGGCATCCGGCACCTATCCCCACCTGAGGAGGGGTGTCTGCCCGGGAGCAGTCTCCTGGCCTGAGCCAGAAGGAGAACCATCTTTGCTCCAGTCCACTGCCAGTTAGAGGGCGGCCTGGAGAAGGGACTCAGCTTTGGGCTCCAGTCTGCACTGGCAAGAGTGTGGACCTCAGAAGCTACACAGCTTCAGGACAGAAAGAAGCAACCTAAATCATGGGACAGACTCTATTTCAGGCTCCAGAAATTT
>NW_018391656.1:12110-13733 GCF_900095145.1 Mus pahari
ACAGGAAAACACTGCTAAACAGGTAGATGTCCTTAAAGTGGAAACAAAAAAAATCCCTTAAAGAATTAGAGGAAAACACAACCATACCGGTGATGGAATTGAACAAAATCATCCAAGACCTAAAAAGGGAAGCAGAAACAATAAAGAAAACCCAAAGGGAAACAGCTCTGGAGATAGAAACCCTAGGAGAGAAATCGGGAACCATAGATGCGAGCATCAGCAACAAAATACAAAAGATTGAAGAGAGAATCTTAGATGCAGAAGATACCATCGAGAACATGAGCACAACAATCAAAGAAAATGCAAAATCCAAAAAGATCCTAACTCAAAACATCCAGGAAATCCAGGACACAATGAGACGACCGAACCTATGAATTATAGGAGTAGATAAGAATGAAGATTTTCAACTTAAAGGGCCAGCAAATATCTTCAAAAAAATTATAGAAGAAAACTTCCCTAACCTAAAGAAAGAGCATTAAAATACAAGGAACCTACAGAACTCCAAAGAGACAGGACCAGAAATGAATTCCTCCTGACATATAGTAATCAGAACAACAAATGCACTAAGTAAAAAAAAAAATTAAAAGCAGTAAGGGGAAAAGGTCAAGTAACATATAAAGGCAGGCCTATTAGATTTACACCAGACTTCTCACCAGAGACTATGAAAGCCACAAGATCCTGGATAGATGTTATGCAGACCCTAAGAGAACACAAATGCCAGCCACGGCTACTATATCCAGAAAAATTCTCAATTACCAAAGATGGAGAAACAAAGTATTCCATGATAAAACTAAATTCACACAATATCGTCCCACGAATTCATCCCATCAAAGGATAATGGGAAAACACCAACACAAGGACTGAAACTGCTCCCTAGAAAAAGCAATAAAGTAATCCTTCAACAAACCTAAAAGAAGATAGACGCAAGGACAGAATACCCAACTTTAACAACATAAATAATAGTAAGCAACAATTACTTTTCTTTAATCTCTCTTAACATCAACGGACTCAATTTCCCAATAAAAAAGACGTAGACTAATACACTGGCAACACAAACAGGACCCCACATTTTGCTGCTTACAGGGAACCCACCTCAGGGAAAAAGACAGACACTACCTCAGAGTAAAAGGCTGGAAAACAATTCTCCAAGAAAATGGTCTGAAGAAACAAGCTGGAGTAGCCATTCTAATATCGAACAAAATTGACTTACAACACAAAGTTATCAAAAAAGACAAGGAGGAGTACTTTATATGCATCAAACATAAAATCTACAAAGATGAACTTTCAATTCTAAATATCTATGCTCCAAATGCAAGGGTAGCCGCATTCATTAAAGAAACTTTAGTAAAGCCCAAAGTACATATTGCACCTCTCATAATACTAGTGGGAGACTTCAACACCCCACTCTCACCAATCGAGAGATCCTGGAAACAGAAACTAAACTGAGACACATAGACACTAACAGAAGTTATGAAACAAATGGATTTAAGAGATATCCATCAATGTAATCCAATTATAAAAGAACTCAAAGATAAAAATCACATGACCACCTCATTAGATGCTGAGAAAGTATTTGATAAAATGCAACACCCCTTCATGATAAAAGTCATGGAAAGATCAGGA
>NW_018391657.1:0-2538 GCF_900095145.1 Mus pahari
CTGTCTCTTCCCCCCAGCAGCTGGGACCAGTCCTAGCCCCGCCCCCAACCCCTTTCCCTTGGGGAGTTGGGGAATTCCTGCCAAGCACCTTGAATGGGAGGGGTCCTTCAAGTGGGCCGGGCTGGGGGTGGGGGAGGTTCCTGCTCTGCCCCAGCTGGGTCCCACCCAGTCTTGTCCTCCCATCCTCTCATCAATCCCCCCACCCCCACCCCCTGGAGAAGGAAGATCTTTTATTTTCTATTATTTATAACCTCAGACTTGGGCCCCCTGTTCTTCTCCATTAACTTGAGTGTTCTGTGTGAGACTGACAGACAGATGCCTCAAGGACTTTTACTTTTTATTACATAAAAAAAAAAAATTTTAAAAATAAAATAAAAAAATAAAATTTTAAACTAACTTAAAAAAAAAAAAAAGAGCACTCCTAGATGTAATTAGTCTCCATCCTGCCACCCTGCACTGTAATGAGAAGTTATTGTTAAGTGTGATAGTGTCTTGGTCTCTATTTACATTGGGACTCTGAAGAATAGATCATGCTTATCAGAACTCTTTGGCCAGGAAAAAAAGATTTATAATATATAACATATATAATAGTATATGTTATAATAGTATATGTTATATATTTGAGGTCACGAGACCTCGAACAAGACCTCTGATTCATTGCAATGAACATCTGCAAGTAAAGATATCTGGACACTGGACTGGGAGACACACTGTGACACAGTATAACTTCCACAACCACATGGTTTCTCTGCTTTGTGTTGTTTTATTTTATTCTTGTTGTTTTTCTATTTTGTTTGGGGTAAGTTTGCAAAAGAGGAGGGCAGATACGAGGGGACTGGGATGTATGAAATTTACAAAGAATCAATAGATTTGTAAAAAAGGATGAAGAACAGGAGACGATTAAGAAAAGGGAGAGGGAGAAAAAAAAAAGAGCCGATACAACAAGCTTACTTCTAGAACAAAGAACCAGATAAAAATATTCACAGCATGTATTATTACAGTGATAAAATTCAAAGCTGAGTGTACTAGTGTTGCTCAAAGGCAAAGCATGTTAAGTATGTCCCAGGTCTTAGGAACACGATGAAAAAGCCCTGAATATACCTGAGACAGGGTGGTTGGTTGATGGTGAAGACGCCAAGCCCCAAAGTGTAAAAACAACAACAACAACAACAAGAACAACAACACTGCTCTTTGGGGTTTTTGTTTGTTTGTTTGTTTTCCCCTAGTTCCTCTAAGTGGGCTGTAGGGGTCCTTGAAGAAAGGAGCCTGGAGTCTGTGGCAAGCAAGACTTTAGTTAATTAGGTGTCGGGAATGCAGGGTTCCTACAAACAGGAGGCAAGAAAGCAGGGCATGGAGCAAGAAGGACGACATGCCGTGACTCGGATTCGAACCGAGGTTGCTGCGGCCACAACGCAGAGTACTAACCACTATACGATCACGGCGAGCCACGCGCCCGGCGACGTGCAACACGCGTTCGTGGGGTGCTGGCGCTGTTGGCCGAGCCTCGGTCGATCCAGTCCCGCCGGGTCGGTCGTGCGCGGCCCTGGGCGTCGACGCCCGGGCTGAGCTGAGCTGAGCTGAGCTGAGCTGAGCTGAGCTGAGCTGAGCTGCCCGCCCGCCCACCCGCCCGCCCCGACGGAGCGCAGGCCGGCGCCCGGTGCGGACCGCGGGGCGGTCTCTGCTCGCCTCCGAGGCTTCAGCCCGACCTGCCTGTGGTCCCGCAGACGTGACTGGCGCCCGCTGCGTCGGGGACGGCGCCGAGTGCACGCGCCTGGGCGTCAGCCGGACCACCCACGGTGAGGCTGAAGTCCCTGCGTGGGTCGTGGCCTTTCTTGCAGACGCAGAAGGAGCCCCTTAGCTATTTTCCCCAAGCCCGCGATAGACCTCCATCGCCGTCCTCTCCGCGGTGGCCGGGGCACCTCGGGAGGGGGCGAACTGCTATGGGGTCCTCCCAAAGAGCTGGGGTCAAGCCAGCGGTCCACGGACATTCCTAGAAGCAAGCCAGGGGTGTAAAGTTCCTCCGTTTTCTACATACTTCAGAAGAACGCAGCTTAGGAGGAGCAAGGGTCCCATTATAGCGTTTACCTGTGTTACTAAAATCTGGAGACTTGTTGATTGTTTGTTTGTTTGTTTGTTTTTAATTAAGAAAGTATTCCCAGTCTACCGACTCCCAAAAATAAATACCCCAGGGATATCAGGCGGGGGGGGTGTCCACAGATGGGTGTTGTCCCCAGGTTCTTCTCTTTGTAAAGAAAACAAACAAACAAACAAACAAACAACAAAACGTGAAAAGCTTTTCCTGGCCGAAGGGCAGGCATGCGATAAATAACCAAGAAAGGCCTTGCTTGTTTTGAGTTTGTCGCGTGCTTTCGGGAACTTGCCGGCTGGGAAGGGTGTAAGCGTGTTAACACAAGTCACGAAAGGAGTAACGGTTTAATAAGCAGGCTGTTAAAAGCCTGCCTCCGTGAGGCCTGAACTGTCTCGTCGTCCCTGGGTGGGCTCGAACCACCAACCTTTCGGTTAACAGCCGAACGCGCT
>NW_018391658.1:0-18126 GCF_900095145.1 Mus pahari
TACCTTTGATGCATATGAAGTGCCCCTCCTTGTCTTTTTTGATACATTTGGGTTGGAATTCAATTTTATTTGATATTAGAATGGCCACTCCAGCTTGTTTTTTTAGACCATTTGCTTGGAAAATTGTTTTCCAGCCTTTTACTCTGAGTTAGTGTCTCTCTTTGTCCCCAAGGTGGGTTTCCTGTAAGTAGCAAAATTTTGGGTCCTGTTTGTATAGCCAATCTGTTAGCCTATATCTTTTTATTGGGGAATTGAGTCCATTGATGTTAAGAGAAATGAAAGAATGGTAATTTTTGGTTGCTGTCAGTTTTGTTGTTAGAGTTGAGATTCTGTTCTTGTGCCTGTCTTGTTTTGTTTTTTTTGAGGGATTACTTTCTTCCTTTTACAGGGTGTAGTTTCTTAATGTTGGTGTTTTCCCTTTATTATCCTTTGAAGGGCTAGATTCCTGGAAAGATATTGTGTGAATTTGGTNTTGTCATGGAATACCTTGGTTTCTCCATCTATGGTAATTGAGAGTTTTTCTGGGTATAGTAGCCTGGCCTGGCATTTGTGTTCTCTTAGTGTCTGTATAGCATCTGTCCAGGATCTTCTGGCTTTCATTGTCTCAAGTGAGAAGTCTGGTGTAATTCTAATAGGCCTGCTTTTATATGTTACTTGACCTTTTTCTCTCACTGCTTTTAATATTCTGTCTTTCTTTAGTGCATTAGTTATTCTGATTATTATGTGTCGGGAGGAATTTCTTTTCTGGTCCAATCTACTTGGAGTTCTGTAGGCTTCTTTTATATTCATGGTCATCTCTTTCTTTAGGTTTGGGAAGTTTTCTTCTATAATCTTGTTGAAGATATTCGCTGGCCCTTTAAGTTGAAAATCTTCATCCTCATCTACTCCTATTATCTGTAGGTTTGGTCTTCTCATTGTGTCCTGGATTTCCTGGATGTTTTGAGTTAGGATTTTTTTTCCATTTTGCATTGTCTTTGATTGTTGTGTCCATGTTCCCTATGGAATCTTCTATACCTGAGATTCTCTCTTCCTTGTCTTGTATTCTGTTGCTGATGCTCACATATGATTTCTTTCCTAGGGTTTCTATCTCCACAGTTGTCTCCCTTTGCGTTTTCTTTATTGTTTCTACTTCCATTTTCAGATCCTTAATNGTTTTGTTCAGTTCCATCCCCTGTTTGGTTGTGTTTTCCTATAATTCTTTAAGGGATTTTTATGTTTCTTCTAGCTGTTTACCAGTGTTTTCCTGTAATTCTTTCAGGGATTTTTGTGTTCTTCCACCTGTATAGTAGTATTTGCCTGTAGTTCTTTAAGGACTTCTACCTGTTTAGCAGTGGTCTCCTGTAATTCCTTGAGGGATTTTTGTGCTTCCTCTTTGAGGGCTTCTACTTGTTTAGTATTGCTCTCCTGTATTTCTTTTAGTGAGTTATTAATGTTCTTCTTCAAGACTTCCACCACCATCAAGAAATATGATTTTAAATCCACATCTTACTTTTCGTGTGTGTTGGGGTATCCAGGACTTGCTGTGGTTGGTATACTGGGTTCTGATGGTGCCCAGTGTTCTTGGTTTCTGTTAGTAAGATTCTTAAGTTTGNCTTTCGCCATCTGGAAATCTCTGGTGTTAATGTTCAAGCTGTCTCTGGCTGGTGTTTGTTCCTCCTGTGAATCTGTTAGCCTCTGTCAGCACTCCTGGGAATCTAACTCTCCCCTGTGTCCCTATGGTCAGAGCACTCTCTGCAGGCAAGCTCTCCTCTCTTAAGGCAGGTGTCCAGGAGTCTGGAGCTCTGATCCTCCTTCTGAGTCCTGGGGTCATAACCCTCCCTGTAGGCTAACCCTCCTCCTGTGATCCCGAGTACCTGCGGTGTGGAGATTTCTCAGGAGAGCTCAGCTGCCTCTGCTGGGGTTCAGGAGAGAGATGGTGGCGTGGCCCCAACTGGACAGGAACCCCACCTCTGGGTGGGCAGTGTTCTTTTGACCCTGTTTCTGCTATCACAAGCCTCTCCTGGATTTTCTGGAGTTGACGTTGAGTTCAACTCACCTGTGATCCTGAGGACCTGTGGTGTGGAGTTTCCTCCGGAGTCCTCAGCTGCCTCCACTGGGGTTCAGGAGAGAGATGGCGGGGCGACCTCGACCAGACTGGAACCCCACCTATGGGTGGGCGGTGTTCCTTTGTCCCTGTTCCTGCTGGCACAAGCCCCTCTTCGATTCTCAGGATTTGATTGTGTTCCACTTCCTAGTGATCCTGAGGACCTGTGGTGTGGAGAGTCTTCTGGAGTGCTTAGAGGCCTCCACTGGGGTTATGAAGAGATATGGCAGGGGTGGCCCCCCACTGGACCAGAACCAGATTTTTTAAAATTTATTATTATTTTCTTTATTTACATTTCAAATGCTATCCCCAAAGTTCCCTATACCCACCCTGCCCTTGCTCCCCTACCCACCCACTCCAACTACTTGGCCCTGGCCTTCCCCTGGGCTGGGTCATATAAAGTTTACAAGAGCAAGGGGCCTCTCTTCGCAATGATGGCCAATTAGGCCATCTTCTGCTATATATGCAGCTAGAGACTCGAGCTCAGGGGGTACTGGTTAGTTCATATTGTTGTTNCACCNACANGGTNGCAGCCCCCTNCANCNCCTTNNGTACTTTCTCNAGCTNCTCCATTGGGGGCCCTGTGTTCCANCCAATAGCTGACTGTGAGCATCCACTTCTGTGTTTGCCAGGCACTGGCATAGCCTCACAAGAGGCCACTATATCAGGGTCCCTTCAGCAGAATCTTGCTGACATGTGCTGAGTTTGGTGGCTGATTTAGTCTCTGATTGAAAAAAAAAATAACAAAAATTAAAAATTTTAAGTTGTCCTTATATATAAAGATACCAGTTACACCATTTAATCTGTAAATCTGGGATGGATGGGATAATATAAATTTATATTTTTTATTCTTATTGTTATACATTTCTTGTTCCACATTTACTATTAGAGTAATATATTGTATACTAATATGCACATTTATATTTTATTTATTCATTTATTCTTTAATTCTTATTTATAGACCAGTCTTCATCCCCTTCCTGGGAAACCCCCGACCCCTCCTCACCCCATACCTCCTCCCCAAATCTCCAAGAGTATGGCTCTACCCTCTCACCCTACCCCACCACATCTCCCTACTCCCCGGGGTCTCAAGTGTCTTGAGGGTTAAGTGCATCTTCTCTCACTGAGGCCATACTAGGGAGTACTCTGTTATATGTATGTTGGGGGCCTCATACCAGCTTGTGTATGTTGCTTGGTTGGTGGCTCATTTTCTGAGAGACCTCAGGGGTCCAGGTTAGTTGATGTTACTGGTCTTTCTTTGGGGTTGCCCTTTTCCTTAAATTCTTCCAACCTTTCCCTAATTCAATCACAGGGTTCCCCAACTTAAATCCATTGGCTGAGTGTAAGTATTTGCTTCTGTCTCAGCCAGTTGTTTGCTGGGCTTATCAGAGGGAAGCCATGCTAGGCTTCTGTCTGTAAGCACACCATGGCATCAGTAATAGCGACCAGGCCTTTTAGCCTTCCCTTGAGATGGATCCCAATTTAAGCTAGTCCCTAGACCTCCTTTCCCTTAGTCTTTTTCCATTTCTGTCTCTGAAGTTCTTTTAGACAGGAACAATTCTAGGTCAGAATTTTTGACTGTGAGATGGCAATCCCATCTCTGCACTTGATGCCCTGTATTCCTATTGGAGGTAGACAGCAGCCACTCTCAGATTGTACTTGGTGGGAAAGAAAACATTACTGGAACTTTAAACAGGTCCAAATTGTATTGTCCCAAAAGGCATATGTCCCAGAAGACAAATGACTACTCTTTATTTAAATTGACCTGACACTAAATTATAGTGTAAATATTTGTGATTATACTGAGAAACAAATGTGATTCCCATCCTTAAACTGTGAAGTTCAAATGTACAGTAGATTCAGAAACTGGTAGCCATTTAACATATTTCAAAAAAATGACAGTGGAGAGTTTAGCCCTCTGCTGCTGTATGCTTTTCTCAGCATCTTAAAGATATTAGAAATTTGTGAAAGAGGATTTAGAACGTGTAAGAGTCAGGAGATCAGGTTGTATTTATTTTCTTTGTAAATATATACATATATACATGTAACGACTAATAAGAAAAGAAGAGATGGATTTGAGAAATAATAAGCAGAGATTTATGGAAGGGTTTAGAGGATGAAAGAGGAATGAGGAATTGATATAATTAAGTTATATTTTCAAAAATAAAAGAAAAAACAGTGGTCCAGAAAACAAAGCAAAAAAAAAAAAAACAAAAAAACAAAAACAAAAAAAACAAACCATGGATACTGTAAAGAAAGTTGAATGTAGGTATATGGATGCAGAAGGTGGGAGTTAATTAAGAAGATATAAGCAATAGTAAACCAAGTCTAATACATAATTGCATAAAATTAACAAAAATAAATAAATAAATAAATAAACAAATAAAACAGTGGGCTTTTATTTTTGGGTCTTCATTTCTGTGTCTGTCTTCAGTAGCCACATTATGCTTTTTTATAATGCTTTTACTATTTACTGATTTTTAACTTTCCTAACACATTAGAGACCATTTTCTTCTATGAAAGTACCTATATTATATAAGTACTATATTTTATAGCAAGGTATTTGCTTTTGTTTGTAACTTTTATATTTTTGTTTTATATGCATATGGTATTTGATTCTATTTATTTAATTTAATGTGTGTTTTGTGGTATATGGATGTGTTTGTGTTCGTATGTGCATGGTAGTGCTTGTGCATATGTGTGCACATTTAGGTAGAGACAAGCAGTTGGCCCTGGTGTATTCCTCAATCATTCTCTACCTTTCTTTCTTTCTTTCTTTTTTTTGTTTTTTTGTTTTTTTGTTTGTGATACTGGATCTTTCACTGAGCATGGAGTGCATTGGTTTAGCTAGTTATATGATGATTTTATTTGTATCAAAAATAAACAGAATCCAGACAGTCAATATTGAATATTAAATAAGATTTAGAACCACTGGATCTAAAAATCTTCCCTGAGATAAGATTCTGGCACATCTTTTAGGAATTATCTACATTAGCATAGCCTCCAGATATATTTACAAAGGATTTTCTCTATTATGCTATTTGAAGTGTGGAAACCCATCCTAAGTATGTGCAGCACCATTCTCTTGACTGGGGTCCTGAGACTACATATAAAGGATAAAGGGGGCTGAAGACCAGCATTTATCTCCCTCTGTGTCCTTAGAATGTTCAAGTTTCTACATGCTCATGCTACCATGCCTTTCATAATATAATGGATTGTACCATCAAATTGTGAGTTCAATTGAACCTGTCTTGTCGTGTCTTCTATGAGGATACATTACCTCAGTAACAAAACCAGTAAACAAACTTTTTTTTTTTTTGGCCTTTCAGCATTTTCATAGAGATGGTAGACTAACATTCAGAGAAAAATACACAGATTCCAGATAACCATTTTTGCTCCCAGGCCTGTTTCTTCCTGTATGTCCATCAAGTGAGCCCTGTGGACTATGACAACTTGAATATTCTAAATTTAGGAATAATAAACTTTCTGTTTCTGTACCTATATATTCTCTTTTGTTTGATTTTTCCAAAAGTTTACTTTGTGAATAGACATTTTGCTTTTCATGATAATTCATTTAGTGTGCCTAAGATCATTTATGAATTATCATGAGCATAAAATAAATGCATAAACTCTAAGAATCTGTGAAATGGTTCTCTTTGGAAATAGAATAAATTAAAAGTGGACTCTAAACAATCATGGTGCAGGTCCTCAGATTATTATGATACCTAAAGAGATCTCTTTTGCTTAGCCATTCTGTAAATGCTGCTCTGTGTGGTTACTGGTAGTTGAAGTATACTTTGGCAAGTGTTTAAATTATTAACTGGAAAAAAATTCCCTTAGATGTGAAAGGAGTTAAAAATATTAAAACAAAAAGGTATGGAGAATCTTCTTTTAGGTTGAAGTTCTTCACATTTGATTATGTGAAGCAAAGTCTGAAGATGGAAAGCGAAGATATAGGAAAATGCCAGTGGGATCATTTCCACAGGATTTGAATTTAATTTACCCACAGTTTGAGTACAAATTAAATGTGGTAAAGCTTTAAAAATCCAAGTGAAGCTAATTTCAAAGTAATAAAATATCAATTTTTACAGAAATTATAAATACAGAGACATTTAAACACTGTCTATAATCTTACTTTTCTTCCAATTAACAACTGAGAACTTCGGGTATATTCTTTGACAGCTTTATCAAACTTATCAACTATGCAGATATATAAACACAGTTGTCTTTGACACCAGACATTAATTTTAAATATTGAGGTGAGTTGCTCAATTATGCTCATTGATTGGCACAACTCAGTGTTGCTAAAGTTTCCAGTTATATGTCAACAATGAAGTATCTAAGATATAGACTATAATTGAGGAATGGGAAACTTTTCTGATGTTTTGTTTCTTGTCGTTCAACATATCTTTCAGTATAAACAACTGCACATATAATCCTATATTCTCTATACAACTTGGGGTCTGTGTGTGTGTGTGTGTGTGTGTGTGTGTGTGTGTGTGTGTGTGTAAATATATGCCCAAAGTAGATGTCAAGAAGTTTTCCCCTTTTACTGCTTCTAAACCCTGTTTTTTGTTTTTATTTGTTTAACAAGATCCCTCCTCCCTCTCAGGGTTCATCAGTGGCCTAAATTGTGTGACCATAAAGATCTAGGAATCTACAACAAACACTCATCCCAGTATTGTGTTTGTACTGTACAATCATGTCCAACTTTGTTATCACTGCTAGGGATACACTGTCATGTCCTCATGCCTGAAAAGCAAACACTTTACCAACCCAGATGTTTCTGGAGGTATTTTACTAGAATTTTATTTACTTACAATTCATTTATCATTTCATGATGACAGGTCAAAAATCCATTTTTTTCTCTATATTTATAATATCTAAAATGTCTTGTCTCTTATATATCTCTATAACAGTGGAAATGATCACCAAATGCAACAACAGCATTATGTGTATGCAATTTTACTAGATGTGTCAAACAAATATTAGTAAGAGGAGACTTCAACTTTGTAAAAATTGCTTTTACTTCCAGAAATGAAGTGATGACATAAGAGGTATGTATACCAAAGCTCTGTGAGTACAGGGCTTGGAATGAGCCTAGAGTGTTTATTTCTTTGTTCTAATTACCCATAGGCCTTGTTCTGGAAGCTTCTAACCTCCATGAAATCGAGTTTTCTAAATTGACTGATTCAATCCAGATTCGCTTGGCTGCTAACTGAGTTTCTCTGCCTGGGCCCAAGCTCACTCTGGAAATAATCTTCTAATTTTCTGGCTAATTCTCATTCTCTGTAAAGTTCTGTCTTTCTGTATCTAGCAAATTCTCTCTGAAACTTGTCTCTGTAAAACCATCCTGGTAAAACCTCTCATACACACACACAGCACAACATGCCACCTTTTGTTTTTCCTCTCCATACATTTGAGTAGCCTCTCTTCCACCACTGTTCTTATAGGCAGTGGATGTATCCTATCTATGATTTCTTCTGTCTAATCTTTCTCTGATTCGTTGCTTTGTTATTTTGTGTCTTTTAGATATCACTTTCAAACATGGCTGCTTCCTTCTATAATCCAACCTTACCTCCATTGCCAATGATCAAGGGTATGAAATAAGAACATGTATGTATTCCAGGCAGGCCTTACAGAAAGCCAGGGTGTCTTCATGCTCTCTGGATGATGTCTTTGAATATGCTTCCATGCCCATGCTTCCATGCTACTGGATTAAAACTACTCTATACAACTTAACTTAATTATTTGTTGTGATACTCTAATTTGATAATTGCCTATCACATGGTTTTGGGAAATAGTAAAGATTTCAAGAGTTGTCCTCACCCTTCATCAAGACAATGGGAAAGTCATACCCCTTCACACATACCTGCAAACTGACTTACAGGGAGTAGAGTATGGTACTTGTGGTATTGCATGTGTGTGTGTGTGTGTGTGTGTGTGTGTGTGTGTGTGTGTGTGTGTGTGGTATATACTCAGTGAGTGTTTAGACTGAGACAAGAGAAGAATGTCAGCTGTCCTGTTCTATTATTCCATACTTCATACCCTTGTAACAGAGTTCCCTCTCCAAACCTCTAGTCAGGGTGGTAGTAATCAAGCAAAGAAACATGTTTTTCTGGACTAGGATTCTAGATGTATAGGACTAAATCTGACTTCTTTCTTGCCTATAAATATATGTGCTCAGGTCCTCATGCTCAATAGCTCTTACACACTGAGCTATCTCCCCAGACCCATACT
This sequence comes from Mus pahari, assembly GCF_900095145.1. Lineage (NCBI taxonomy): Eukaryota > Metazoa > Chordata > Mammalia > Rodentia > Muridae > Mus > Mus pahari. Next base: position 8,324 of record NW_018391658.1, read on the forward strand.
GCCTCTGATAACCTTTATAGCCATGGATTGAAGATGAAATTTACTTGGTATATCAGTCATAACAAGCTGCATGTCAAATGCTCTGCTGATATTACTTGAAGCATTTATGTGGTTCAACTGGGGCTACAAATTATAGGATGTAGTGACCTGTGATGATTCTAAGAAAGTAAAGTTGAAATGGAGACTAGTACATTTGTAAATTACTTCTTGTCTGTGCCAGTAGCATGATATATTTCTAAGGAGGACATTATGTTTTGATTCACTACTGTCTCATTAGAAATGAATTTCAAATTGAAATGCATATTTAAATGTTTGAAAAATTTATACATATATGGATACAATTTTTTTTATCAAATTTATACTCCTCTGCATCCCTTCAGTTCCCTCTTACTCTACATCTACACCTCAAGAACATATGTTCCTGTTTTTATAGTGAAAATAATTAGGAAATAGAAATAAAGGATAAAATAATTTTAGGACCAGTGAGATGACAGTGTTTAACTCAGACACCCAACGAACTGAATTCAATCCCTGGTACACAAGAAAAGGTATAAGGAAAGAACCAACCCAAACTCTGCAGTGGTCTAACAGGTAGGTGATTCCTCAAGAATAGTCAATAAATTTCTAAAAATCAAAACAAAAAAATATATAGTTTTTATTACATTAACAAATTATTAGGCTTTATAAATACACTAATCTTGTGAAGTAGAGAGATCTCTCTACAATTTACAGGGCTTGCTGCTTTTGGAGAGGACCTAAATTCCATTCTGTGCACCCAAATCAGGTAGCTCACAACTACCAGTAACTCCAGCCACTGATAATCTGATACTCTCTTCTGGCATCCAGGTACATATGTACACATATGACATATATACAGATATATACATGAATAAAGTTTACCCCCCTAGAACTGTGTCTCTAGTTGCATATGTAGCAGAGGATGGCCTAGTCAGTCATCAATGGGAGGAGAGGCCCTTGATCATATGTCCCAATACAGGGGGGAATGCCAGGGCCAGGAAGCAGGAGTGGGTGGACTGGGGAGCAGTGCAGGGGAAGGGTATAGAGGACTTTCGGGATAGCCTTTGAAATGTAAATGAAGAAAATATCTAATAAAAATTAGCAAATTTCTTAAAATTTGATAAAAACCCACAGTTATTAGCAATATAGGAAAAATCCCCAAGAGCTCCCGGGGACTAAAGCACCAACCAAAGAGTAGCAGGGATGGCCTTTTAGGGCAACAATGGGAGGAGAGGCCCTTGGTCCTGTGAAGGCTCATGCAACAGTTTAGGGAAATGCCAGGGCAGGGACGTGTGAGTAGGTGGTTGCATGGGGAAGCACCCTCATAGTATCGGGGGGAGGGGCATAGAATAGGGGGTCTCTAGATGGGAAACCAGGAAAAAGGATAACATTTGAAATGTAAATAAATAAAGTATCCAATAAAATAAAAGAAAATAATGAATAAAAAATAATAGTGCATGTAGATGAAGCACACAATTTTAATTACACTAAATATTTTAAAAATAATGAGAGTTTTCTAAGCAGAAAAGCATACCAACTTATTTGTCCTTCGTGATAAATTTCTGGAAACACATATTATCAAAGCCTGCTGCAGAATTAATATGAATAAATCAGCATTATTAGAGATAATAAAATGTCTTACTTGAGTATATATCTCATTTGAGTTTCAAATGTCAGTAAGAAACAATACTATATAAGACCTACTACGTTACATTATCCTGGTAGAGGGAATACCTCCCATGACTTCTTAAAACATGCTGTCTTCGTATCAACCAGCATAGTGCTATGCTATTATTTCACTGCCCATATTTCAAGGAGACACTGAAACATACAGTTATTTGGTGTTTGAAATTATTAAAGAGTTCTTAATGCCATAAACAGAATGATAGATAAACAGACAGCAGCTTGGTGGGGACTCTGAAAGATTATTTGAATGCCATATAAATGATTATCAGCCCACAGTCTCTGATTGACAGCTCTTTGTCTCTGATTCAATTATGAAAGTAGGCAAGAATGTGTATAAATGAGTTACCTGAGGTGTTGAAACTAATTTCCTCTAGTTTAAGGAATTGCCAGAGTTCCACCACATTTAGGCAATTTATGAGACAGCTTTACCAGGAACAAAAGGTAGAATGCTGTTGGGGACTAAAAAGGGGGGATCAGGAGAAGAGGAGGAAGGGGAAACCCACACCCTGCCAGAGTTTCACCTATGCTCTGGTCAGCCAGGTGTGGGAGGGCTGTTATCTACCTTCCACTCATCCCCAGGTGGGCACCTAAGCTTCTGACCCACTCTTTGTGGGGGTGGCAAGGGGCAGCCCTACCTGGGAATCCTGGAGCTACTTTGCTAAGGCCACCTGGGTTATGGGAGAGAGGGAGAGGGAATAGGTTCCCAACACCATTGAGAGAGAGAGAGAGAGAGAGAGAGAGAGAGAGAGAGAGAGAGAGAGAGAGAGAGAGCAGTGGATCTAGACTGGAGCACAGGAAGGCCTTCCATAGGGAGATTAGAAAAGGCTCATTAGAAGAAATCCTCCAAGTGCAGTGGGCCTTGATGAGCAGAGACATTCTATGGTTTTAGAGCTTTATTATAGAAAGGCAGGGAGAAAGAGAGAAGGTAGAAAGAGAGAAGGGGGAAGGCTAGAGAGAAAAAAGAGTAAGAGAGAAAAGAGAGGAGAGAGGAGAGGAGAAGACAAAGAGAGAGGAGAGAGGGGTGGGAGTGAGGGGTAACAGGAGACAATTAAGAGAGTGAGAAGTAAGAGAGACAAGTAAGAGAGCAAGCAGGGGCTGAACAGCCCTTTTTATGGTCTTTACTCTTGCTAGGTAACTGGGGAGGAGTTTAGCCTGAAGGTCAGAAGCTTGGGCCATTGTCTACATGACTTCTAGCCATGCTTTTCTTGTGGGGGCTGTGGGGGGAATAACTTAGGCAGGAGCCAGAGTTCCAGGAGCATGAGGGAATGCCTACCGTGTCATGTAGGTGAATTATCACCATTTTGGGTATTCAGACCTCAGTTCAACTGGAGGCCAGCCTGCAATTCCTCACAGAATGTCTAATTTATTACAGAAAAGAAACATATAAAGATATTAAAAAGAGTATCACAAAGGCCAAATTTGCAGTTGAGCAATCAGTGTCAAACATTTTAAAGCATTACAGGAAGTTCAATTTGTCAATCAAATGGATTTACACAATTTCTGAATAGGTAAAATTAAGAAATATATTTGATATAGTACACATTTTGTTTAAATGTCTTAAGAAACTATAAAAAAAAGAACCTCTTTTGCATAATTAAGTGTACTTTCAGGCATGTTTTATCCCTGATGATACTGGGATTTTAAGCTTATGCAAAAATTTAAAAAGCCATTTCTACATCAGTAACTCCATTGATGCAGAAAAACAGATTTTGGCAAGAAAAACATGTTCAGTAGTTACATAAAGGGAAGAAAGTGTAAAGAAAAACATAAATATTGGTAATTCAGCAAGAGAGGATTCTTCACTTTAAAAACAGGTTTTTAAAATAATCTCTTTTCAGTTTTTAATGGAAGCGTAATATTCCATGCCATGGTGTAAAGATATGTTTTCTTTCTTCATTCATCTACTGGTAGACGCCTATGTTTGTTAATTTCTGGCAACTATGAATGGAGCAGCAATGAACATGTTGTTGTGTTACTATGCAGAATCCTATGGATATATGCAAAGAGTGATATCGCTCTAATTTTGAGGTAGATAATTTCCATCTTCCTGAGGAATAGATCCATCGATTTCCAAAGTGTCTATACAAGTTTATAAGAAATTCATAGTTAATTAATAGAACTTGAATAAATAATGCTGGGTGAAGAAACCCAGAACCCAGAAACACAAATTTGTTATGTATTCATCTCTATGTGGACTGTAGCTGTTAAGTCACAGACAGGTAAACAAATTGCAATCCATAAAATACAGAGGAATTGTATGGAACATATTATTGGTGTAAAAAGGCAGATCTCTCTAGGGATGGGAGATAGGACTGAGGTGGTTAGACAGGACAACTAAAATTAAGGGTAATTTGAGGGTTCATATTCAAACCTAATGTGGTTTAAGTTTCATAATTTACTTACATAGATTACATAAAAATGGCAATCTAATCGAAACTGCCAAATAACTGAGGAGACAGAGGACTAACTAGACATCTTCCTTAACCAAATGAAGCTTCAGTACTGGAAATAAGTACCTTGCTGGTGGCCTTGTAGGTCTCATGGGAATCCAAAAACACCTTTGCTGTGGCCAAGTCTATCTATAGGTTGTTGTACACAAACTGATGTATGTTCCTATTCCTCAACATAACACCTATATTGCTCATTGGAGAAGAAGACAAGGAGCTGATACCTACATAGAGCCCTCTCTGTACTGGCTAGTAATCTTGGTTCCAGAAGCTACTCTGCATGCTACCAAATGAGAAACATAAACACCAACACAGAAACAAACCCCTCACTCTAAAATGGTGTACTTCCAGAAAAATATACTAACAGTGAAATGGCAGCAAAAAAAGATTGTGGTATTAACCAGTCAGTACCTGATTTAATTTAAAGACTGCTGCACTGGGACATAGAACACAATGTTCCATAGTTGCTCAAAAACCTGAGTCTGATTGCTCAGAGACCTAAGGGAAAAATAAATACTACTGTTCTACTACAGGAATATAGAAATACAATGATCCCAAAGGACATTTTGGTATATTTGTAGAACCATGCTTTGCTCACCCATCATCAGAAAAGCTTTCTCTTGAAGCAGACGAAAATAAAGCAGATAACTGAAGAGGACAAAAGATACTCAAATGATAGTATCTGATGTGCCAGAGCTAGAATTCTCTGAGATTATAAACTTCCTGACATAGGTGCTCTTGCCAAATTTTGGCACAAGAATAGTACACATTCTTAACTTATAAACTATTTCTTCTGCCCCACAAGATCCTCATATGTAAATTGTTTACAAATAACCTCCTCAATTTACAGAACATGTACATTACTAGTTAACTTATGTAGGGTTACTACTGCTGTGCTGAAACAACATGACCAAAAGAAATTTGAGGAGAAAAGATATACACTTCCATATTACTGTTCACTGGTGAAGGAAGTCAGGACAGGAATTCAAATAGCTCAGGAACATGGAGGTAGGAGCTAAACCAAAGGCCATGGAAGGGTGCTGCTTACTGTATTACTTGGCATAGCATGCTCAGGATGTTTTCTTATGGATTCCAGAACTACCAACCTCAGCTGGCCTACCTATAAAAACCTAGGTACTCCCTCATTAATCTCCATGGTAGAGGGTAACACATGACCAGACATGATAAAACTGATGCCTTTTTTCACATATAAGCTTTTAAAAATGTATAGGTACATTCCATCCTCATTATTTTACTTACTATTGATTAAATAGCACTATCTACAAAGACCATGGAAGCATGAATTTGGGATTGTGTATGGTTTTTGATAGGTACATTTGAGGCATTGAAAGAATTATGAGAAATAAAAAAAATACTAATTTCCTGAGAGTCACTAGTAGACAGTTTAATGTAAGGCACAGCCACAAGGAGACACTGTGCTATGTTCTCAGTTCCTCAAAGAATAGAACAAATGTGAGTTCAATTTTATCACAGCACATACAAGTGCACATACAGAATCACATATCTATACACACAGAGATCTGCCTCATATGCAGAGCATACACGTACATGTAAAGAACTAATTTATGTCTGTGTACACTCACAAAAACTGAACTCATCCAATGAATGAACTATATGCATAGGCACACACACACACACACACACACACACACACACACACATACCTTACTTCATCTGCAGAAGCACGAACATGTTTGTAATCATAGGTGAATACATGCATAGACACAAACAAGTCAGATTCCATCTTCAGAAGCATGTGTGAAGTACTTGTGGCATACTTACCATATTACATCATCAAAGAAAGGCACTGAAGAAACAAATGCCAAACGATGATGTTTTACAAGTATTTTCAGTGAAATAAATCAGAGATAAAATTTTAGCAATAAAAATAATTTAGGTAAATGTATAAAATATGGCATGAAATGTGTAATTTTAATATTTTGTTATATGTTCACATATATATATATATATATATGTGTATTTTAAATGATTTTATTTTTATTTTTAGGTCTATGCATTTATTTGGGTTTGTGCATCTAATCAAAGAGGTCCACAGAGGCAAAGGGGGGGTGGAAGTCCATGGAGCTGGAGGTCCATGTGGTTGAGAACAACTTGTGGATGTTGGGACCAGAAATTGCTTCTCTGCTAGAACAGTAATTGCCCACATTCTCTTAACTACTGAATCATGCATTGTACATACATATTTTTATTTACACACAATATTTATACACACAATTTATTTATACACAATAAAAATCAAATCCAAAACTATGAGCACCTTCAGGAACAAGTGTAATTGGCACATAGAGAAGAATCAGCTCTTACAACTAAATTGGCAATATTTACAAAGAAAACCTGAGGACTGGTTGAAGTCGCCAGTTATGTGACTAGTAGTAGCTGTAGTAATAGTGGTAGTAGTAGTAGTTTGTCTGTGTGTGTGTGTGTGTGTGTGTGTGTGTGTGTGTGTGTGTGTGTATGTGTGTGTGTCTGTGTGTATGTTCAGAAGTTGATTCTGCGATGTTTTCTGTTCAATGACTGCTCTAACTTATTTTACTGAGACAGATCTAATGCTAATCTCCTGGTGACAGCTTTGCTCAGAGAACATCTGATTTCTGTGTCTTGCTCCTCTCCCTTTCAAACCATGGCTAGGGTTACAGACATACAGAGCCAAGCCTGGATAATATGATGGCCCTAAGTATACAGATTCACATCTTTATTCTTGCACTACACACACTTTATAATTGAGCCATTTCTCAATCCTAATTATATTATTTTTCATACCAAAAAATATTTAGTATCAGTCATTAGAATTTAACAAACGTATAATTTAAGTCCATGTATCTTTTGCATTTTGCAACCCAAAGTCATTTCTAATTAAAAAAAAAAAAAAAACAGTTCAAATTAGCTTCTAGAAAAATCTCAGTAGAGTCATTTTGTAGATTTCTACTTAGGCTTGTGTTGCAATGCAATTTTACAAATCACTTCCTCTAATGTCTAACCCATGAGTCCAGACAATAATGTAAAAAACAGTGAGATTCCATGATGTTTAATGACACTAATTGTATAATAGAACTAATATTTTGAAATATTTTAAAGACGAGAATAATTTTACTTAGTGAGTGGATTTTACTGAGTGTTAACTGCAATGAAGAGAATAGAAAACCCAAGGGTCAGGGATCACCTGTTCACAGTATAATTTAACAATTTTTGTATGGTTGGTAGTAGCATAAACAGTGTTGTAGAATTCCCTATAAGAGGTGAAAATCATGTCAGGTTGCTGATCATAAGCCTATTGCCATGTTCATATCACTGAGTCATCTACCTAACTTACTTTCCCTACCATTATTACAAAGGCACTCCACAAAGTGTTGAACTTTCCAACTGAACTTAAATCACTAAGAGTAAGAGAGTACTCTGTGAAACCAATGCATATGTGGCTTTCTTGTTTCCTTATGTGTTATTTTATTAAATACTTTGTGTTAATATAGAAAATCATAATTTCTTGTCATTGCAATCATACATATAGTGAGTATATACATTCTCTCTTTGTCTCTGTCTCTCTGTCTCTCTCTGTCTCTCTCTCTGTCTTTCTCTTTCTGTGTCTCCTGTCTCTCTGTCTCTCACACACGCATACACACACACATACACACACACATACACACCACATTACACACACACACACACACACACACACCACACCACACATTCAAAGTTGTGGGTTGAAAATAACCAGTTCTTAGTTCAAAAACTGTGAAATTTTAGTTATTGGTGATCTTATAAAATAACAGCACACAAAAACAATTACTTAAGTGATAATGTACATCTAGATTTTAAAATATATATATATATATATATATATATATATATATATATATATATTTTATATATATATATATATAAAATCTGTGTGTGTTTATAGGTATTCATGTACGTGTGCACATTTCTGTCCATGTGTACCTTTGTGCACTGAATTTGAAGTCAGGTACCTTCCTCTGTTACTGAGCTATTTTACTTAATTATAGGAAACAACGTCTCCATAAAACCTACATATCATCGAACTTAGATTAACTTATCAGTAAGCCCCAGGAATTCTCTTGTCTCTGCCCCACCTGTATTGAATTCTGGATTGAATGGGTACAGGCTTCCCTGTGGAACTAACCTATGTTCTGTAATGGCAATAAGAGTGTAGTGTGTTGAAAGCCATCACTCAAATAGAAGATGGCTCTATTATACATGTTGTGCAAAAAATGATTGTCCTTGGAACATGAGAGTATTCATACACTGTGTACAGGTTTCAAGAAAGAAAACAAACTTAGAGATGCTCAGTGTACATCCAATGACTCTCCTTCAGAGCTTAAAGATGGACACCAGTCTCACAGGGAGGTATGTGGGTAAGGTGGGCAGGCAAAACTTCTGATACTAACCAGCCTCAATTAATTTACCTCTTAATTTCCCAGATCTCTAGTTTCCAGGCAGGTTCAAGAACTCACGCTGGTAAGATAATTGACTACCCAAAGGTTCTACTGCCTTGCCTTTCTCATGCTGTTATGTAATTAGTAAGGGGTTTGAGACATTAGGAAATATGTAAACACTTTTCTTTTTTGTGTGTTTTCATTTAGACAGCAAGCATAGCTGCAGTTCTTTAAAATTACTTTAATCCACATTGAATTGCAATGTCATTTGAACAATGCTGCCTGGAATTTGTATAAAAACCTCTCCAAAGAGTTAAAAAAATAGTTTTATGGACATTATCTAATTATTTTCCTTAATAGCCCTCTGTAGAAGAGAGGCAGGGTCAGTGGTCCCATTATCTGAAATGGAGATTGAAAATAGTCAGTATTATTTCCAAAATAGTTATCATGGTTATGCGGCTATGTTCCTCGGCATGTCCAATTACTTTTTTTTTTTTTTCATTTGACTTCACAAACTAGAGAGATGAATACAGGTTTTCAGCTATATATTAAATTACACCATCTTCAACATGTCACACAATCTCTCAAGTGTGGCTTACGTATGTGGAAAAAAAAACACTCATACAAAAGCATTTTTATTTGAATTTATGTACTCAATTTTTATTTAAATTTAATTTGCCCAGTACATGAAAGGCAAAAAAATGTACATTATATATTGATTGAAGAACAAATAACATTTTATTACAAGACACATGTGTAATGTTTAAATCACCCTGCACATACCTGTGCCCTCAATAAATGTCACTCTGGTGGTGAAATATTCCCGAGTCCTTTCATTTTTCTAGTTCTTTAAAATAAATACACAGTTCAAGGTGATTACCTACAGTAGTATCCTATTGTGAAATAACATGCCAGAAGCATTTGAACAACTTGTACATCTCCCCCTCCTTCATCCCCTCTCTGGCCTCTCACAATCACCATTTCACTCTCAAACTCTATGAGGTGTTGTATGATGATTTTAATATTTTTCACATAAGTCCTGCTGTAAGTGTCATTTGGACTTTCTTGTTTCACTTAATTTGATGATCTCCATTTCTGCCCTCATTGACATAGTTGACTGAGTTCCATTTGACTCTCTGTCTCTGTCTCTGTCTCTGTCTCTGTCTCTGTCTCTGTCTCTGTCTCTCTCTCTCTCTCTCTCTCTCTCTCTCTGTGTGTG
>NW_018391658.1:18211-21596 GCF_900095145.1 Mus pahari
TCTCTCTCTCTCTCTCTCTCTCTCTCTCTCTGTGTGTGTGTGTGTGTGTGTGTGTGTGTGTGTATGCATGTGTTCAGATTTTCATCTGTCTAAACACACTTATATGTGTGGCAGTAGATATGGCTATGAGTACTTGTAGACTGAAGATAAGATAAGATAGTATCATTTTTTTTTTTTTGGATAGTTCACCTTCCTTTATTTTTGGCCAGGGTCTCTAATTGGCCTTTAATTCAGCTTGAAGTCTAGGCTGGCACTCCTGTAATATCCAAGTCATCTAGCTTTATCTCACCCACACCGTTGGAATTAAAACTGAATCAATGTGAGTGAGTTTCAAAAGAAAATGTCTTATTTAGAGTATACAAATCTGTGCTGATGCAATATAATGAAAATATGTCTTCTATACTAAGAGTGGAATGTTGGCTGGACCTCACAGACAGAATTAATAATATACCCAAAGTCACATATGAGTGACTGAATACTGTCTGTTTTTTAAATCCCCTTCAAGAGAAGAATACAGCAATCAACCTTGCTTGCCATAGATTCCACATATAATCAATTTTTATAATACAAGTTAATGCATAGCTGCTATCTATGATTGTATCCTCTTCCATGATTCTGACCTGATAAAAAATGTGCGTATATCATGAGTCTAAAGCATCCATATAGCTAAAGCAAATTTCTAAAACCTACCATAAAAGTTGAAAGCAATGATTTATGGTTATTGGTTAATAAAAAGTATTGCCAGCATGGTCAGTGGGGAGCAGATTTACCTAGCAACTTACTCCCTTGTACAATACTAAGATTTTCTATAAAATATCTGATTCCTTTCCCACGTGATGTTTTCTGTGTTGTTCAATAAATACATAGCAAACCTTTTTGTTATGGACAGACAAATACAGCACTCACACATACGGCAGAAACATAAACACAACTCTTAAAATAGACACATGTAAGGACAGATACAAAGACATACAAGAACAGATTCACAAGACAGATTTAAGGTTGACCAAAGGTACAGACTCGTATATCTAATAGAAAAGGACAGAGGACACAGGAAATATGAAGTATAGAATCAAATCTGTATGCAATCTTGTTTAAGTGACTCCAAGAGGGGGTGATTTTCTTTTTTTTCTTTAATATGACACCAATGATTTGTTGGATTCTAAGAGTTAAACTGTAATACATATAATCTGATCACAACTGGGACCCTCCTACTTCCAAGGGAAATACTATTGTGACTGAGCCATGCTCCAAGACCAAGGTTCCAGTGATTTTCTGTTAGTATGACATTTCACTGTGAATGTGTATATTAACTTCATGCACTCCTCAGTTGATAGAATGAAACATAGGGGTACACATTTTTGAGCTAAAGTGGTGTAATAAAACAACCTGGAACTATAGATCTGAGAAACAGCAGTTACATTTTGAGGATTTAATTTTTTTCCCATTTTTTTTATTAGATATTTCTTTATTTACATTTCAAATGCTATCCCGGAAGTTCCCTATACCCTCCCCCTGACCCTGCTCCCCTACCCACCAACTCCCACTTCTTGGTCCTGGCATTCCCCTGTGCTGGGTCATATAAAGTTTGCAAGACCAAGGGGCCTCTCTTCCCAATGATGGCCAATTAGGCCATCTTCTGCTACATATGCAGCTAGAGACACAAGCTCAGGGGGTACTGGTTAGTTCATATTGTTGTTCCACCTACAGGGTTGCATCCCCCTTCAGCTCCTTGGGTACTTTCTCTAGCTCCTCCATTGGGGGCCCTGTGTTCCATCCAATAGCTGACTGTGAACATCCACTTCTGTGTTTGCCAGGCACTGGCATTCATAGCCTCACAAGAGGCCGCTATATCAGGGTCCCTTCAGCAGAATCTTGCTGGCATGTGCAATAGTATCTGGGTTTGGTGGCTATGCTTCAAATATTCCATGTACTGTATCTATGCATAAGTTTTTCAGAGTCACCTTAATTCCTTAAACTACATAATATTAACATTTAATGGTCAGTCCAGAACATCCAATTTCAAGACCAGAGCCAATATTTTTAAGATACCTAATGCAAAGTATGGTAACTTCTGTATCAGGTCAACTATATTCCCTTAGTATGGATTCTTTCATTGATCATGTATCATCGCTCTAGCAAGCCCTAGCAATACTGTTGTCTTTTTTCCCATAATAGCAGGATGATAGGCACAGATGTGGGTGCTGTTCTCAGATTTTTACAATCCATCTTGTGTCAAGTTTATTTTGAACTAGCCACTACAGCTGACCGCTTGTCAACTTGACACATAACATACCACATTTTAGCTGAAATTGAGGATACTTTATCATTCATCCTCAAGATGGTATGTTAATAATACCAAAGTTAAAATGTAAATAATTTGAAACATCATACAGTCTTTAGCAATTCAAACAAAATGAAAGTGCAGTATCTTTAAAAGGTCTAGTCTCTTTAAAATCCAAAATCTCTTAAGAAAATTCAAAGACTTTCAAATGTGTGCTCCTTTAAACATCAGCACACATGGGGTGCATGGAAATCAATGACCTGGAGATGCTGTAGGGGCTGTAATTGAGTCATAGCTCCTCTAACACAGTCATGCCAGATCTGCAAAGATTGAAACTAATTCTCTCCACATTTGTACCAGATTCTGTTGAGATTTGGTTTGTCATTTTTTTTTTTTCATCCACTTGTCCTTTAGTTTGCCTTTCTTACTGTGGTTACACAAAATCCCAAAGTATGAAAGTATGTTAAATCTGCTTTACTTGTTGCCACGCCCACTCCAGTAGTGACTTATGACAGGTCTGAAAACCTAGATGCAGTCCTGAGGCAAATGAGTTTCAAAAGAAACTCAGCCTCCTGGAATCTTGCATTCTCATACCTAGGAATGCCCCAGACTTGTCCCTGCAATAACTTGGAGGGTCCTGCATGCTTTCTTACAGTATTTTACTGGATAAAAGTTGGAAATCTCAGGGCAAGCTTAGCAAAGCATACTTTTAGAATCTTCATTACAGACAAGTTACTTTCATATGCAAGCCTTTACCTAGGCCTAGGAAATAGGGGAGTTGTGGTATTGCATTATTCATGAGAAAGTCTGCTAGAGCAGAAACCCCTGGTGCTAGCTTGCACAAGGCTCAATGGAGTAGCACAAATTTTGACTAGAGTGTGAAATCATTACCTGTCTTTAGCTGACCCTAGGCAGAGCTGCTTTATCTTTACTGTAAACATTACCTGGCTCCTGTAAGTCCTTTTGAAATTATTCCTCTGTTTTGTGTCTGATAACTTCAATGTACTTTGCCCGCTGTGACATCCTACCCCTTTATTTTCTGTATTATTTAAGACTGGTGTTCACTTTGTGAAAATACACTCAGTTTTCTCTCTCTCTCTC
>NW_018391658.1:21661-38473 GCF_900095145.1 Mus pahari
TCTCTCTCTCTCTCTCTCTCTCTCTCTCTCTCTCTCTCTCTCTCTCTCTCTCTGACTGTTTGTCACTCACTGAATCCTCACTCATCTGCGACCAGGACCTGTTCCACGCAGATAGGAGACCCTACAAAGGAGGTAGTCTGAAACAACTTGCTGGCTAAAGATGATGAACATATCCATATTTCTTTCCATCTTCCCATCAGTGTTTCTTATTAAAAGTTCACCATTTAATTTATTTTTGCCATATGCTTCATCTGGGGCTTTTGTTTCCCTGATAATTAGTTTTGTAAGATTTTTATATATTTTGTATACTAACCTTCTTTCAGTTATATGACTTGAAAATGTTTCCTCATTCTGTAGGCTGCCTCTTCATTCATTTGAATGATGGAGTCTTGTGTTACATGCAAGCATTTTAGTTTACAATGATGCTGTTTATCAGCCATTATTCTGATTGCTTACAGGGTCAAGGTCCTGTTCAGGAACTCCTTCCTATATCTATATCTTCACAAACATTCTATTACTTATCCCCTCTTAGATTCATTCTCTTATGCTGAGACTCTTGGCCATTTGGACTTGAAATTTGTTCAGAATAAGGAATACATATATAATTTGAGTTTTCTTCATACAGCTGACTAATTTGACTAGAACCAATTTTTAAGAATGCTGTATTGTTTCCAGTGTGCCTTTTATGCCTCGTTGTCAAAATTAACATAGTTGCAGGATTGCGAGCTTATAGGTGAGCCCTCAACTTAATCAATGATTAAACAGACTTTATTTATTGCACAACTCTGTTATATAAGTTGAAATCTCGGATGGTGTTATGTCTACTCTCATACGTTTTCAGGACTATTTTAACTTTTTGTGTTTTTGTATTTTGTGTTTCCACATAAAATTTAATGTTTCTTTCAATTCTTGTGAATAATTACACATTAATTTTGATAGGAATTTGCACTGAAACTATATATCACATTTGATGGAGTGATCATTTTCACAGTATTATTCCAGACAATTAATATAAGTACAAAAGGCTTTTCAATCTTCTTGTGTATGTGTCTGTAATTTTCTTTCTGTAATATGTTAAGCCTTTTGTTATAAGTCTGTCAGTTCTGTAGTTAGATCTTCCAAGAATTTTGAGGCTATTGTGAATAGCCTTGCTCTCCTAACTTTCTGTATTTGTTTGTCATTTTAACACAGGACACCTTCTGATGTCAGTGTGCATTTGTATGTTGTCATGTGTGTGTGTGTGTGTGTGTGTGTGTGTGTGTGTGTGCATACGTGGGTAGAATGTTGTGTATGGTGCATGTGTGTTTCTCTGTTAATTTTGTACTTGTTACTTTTCTGAATATATTTTTCAGGTGTGACAATTTATTACCTCGTGATTTGAGTGTAAACTGGTTTGACTACTTTGGAAATCAGTGCTGAAATTTCTTCAAAAACTAGAAATAGATCAATCAAAAGGACCAGCTATGCCCTGCTTGGCTGTATATTCAAAGGACTTGATATCCAACTATAGATGTACTTGCGCATTTGTGTACAATGATGTTTTATACACAACATCCAGAAATTAGAAACAGATTAGTAACTCATTAATGGGTGAATGAATAATAAAAAATGTGGACAATGTAATATTATTCATCTACTAAGTAAAATGAAATTATGAAACTCACTTGTATGTTGATGAAATTAGAAATAATTGAGTGTGGTTAATCCAAACCAAAAAAATATTAAAAGACAAAACAATGTATGACTCTTCTCTTCTTTTATAAAAATTTTAAAATAAGGATATGGATGTTCATTGAAATACCTGTACACATTAGGAATCATAATGGGTTCATGGAAGGAACAGTCAAGTGATATTTAGAAGGGAATAGAATATATAGTAGAACTGAATGGAAATGGGAGAGCAGAGTAGAGTAGGGAATGGGAATATGGTAGGAATAACATACTCTGAAAGCCTTTTTAAAACTCTTCCTAAAATATGTAAAAATAATTATATTAAATATAGTTTAAATTGTTTTATGACATAAAGTGAGTACAATAAACCAAGTAAATACCCCATGCCAGTAAGAAAAAAAAAAAAAAAACTCAATATCTTGAATGGATTACCTCTTTATAAGTTGTTGGCCAGTGGGTTAGCATAGAATTCCAGATATTATGGGATACTGCTATTACTCTTGGCTACACTCCAGAACTTGGTGGCAAGACTGTATGGCTGAAGACGTATAATAGACAGAGAGAAATCAAGCTGTTGCTGAACTGGAGCTTCATTCCTATTGTCTAGATTTCACAGCGCTGGAAGGTGTTATAGAAGCTACTCCAAAGATAAGTCATGAATAGTGACAATCATCTTTGAACTCTGTGATACACAACAATGGCTAGCTTGGCAAGATGTCACACTGGTGCAATAGTGGCATGATTTGCTTCTATGACACCAATAAGCTTTGTTGCCCTGGCTTGCTCATCTTTTTTCTGCTTCAGTTTTGTTGTCAGTATTATGTTCAATTGATAAGCATTGCTTGCAGTGTCTATAAATCTATAAATCATGACATTTTTCATATGTCATGAGAGGGAACTATGTATACCACTTATTGGTTATTTATTAAATCATTCTAGATAATTTTTCAAAAAAAAAAACAAAACCTGTGATTAACTGAGACACTGCATAATGTGCCTGACTTTATCCCATAAAGTAGGTTTATTGTCTAAAAATTTATGAGACCAGAAAACTTATGTAGTCCAAGAGTAGCTGTATTTTTTGGTTGTTTATTTGTTTTTTATTAATTTTTAAAATTAATTATATTATTTATTTACATCACAAATACTGACTCATTCCCTATTCCAGAGTTCTTCAGCCCACCCCCTTTTCCCCTTCTCCTCTCAGAGGCCATTCCATACTCCCCACTACATCCCCTTTCCTTGGGCCATCAAATCATTACAGGATTAGGCATAACTGCTCTAACTGAGACCAGACAAGGCAGTCCTCTTATACATTTGTGCCAGGGACCTTGGAAAAGCCTTGGTATGCTCTTTGTTTGGTGACTTATTCTCTGAGAGCTCCCAGGGGTCCAGGTTAGTTGACACTCTTGGGCTTCCTATGGTGTTGCCTTCCCTTTCAGTTCCTTCAATTGTTCCTTTAACTCTTCCACAGAGATCCCTAATATCAGTCCAATGCTCAGATATAAGAATCTTATCTGCCTCAGTCAGCTACTAGTAGAGTCTCTCAGAGGAAAGCCATGCTATACTCATATCTGCAAGCAAAACATAGAATCAGTAATAGCGTCATGGTTTCATGCCCACACATGAGATGGGCCTGTCACTTTCCTTTAGTGTATTCCATTTTGTCCCTAATTTTTTTAAAGTCAGGAACAATTCTGGGTCAAAGAATTTTGAAGGTGAGTAATACTCAATTTTTGTCATGTTTCATTTATATAAGACAAAAGGTGGATTTTATGAAATAGTAACCTGTGTATCAGAAAAGAATACAAGAGAAAAAATAGTTTTCTTGGTCCCAGAAACTAAAAACCTGGGCACTATAAGGACTTCCTAATGAACAACATGCTTTCCTTACAGAATATAGTAGTGTGAGGGTAAATATCTGTTTTCCTTCTTCCCAGAGTCGAGCAGTGTGAGTGTCTGTATCTGCTTGGGTCTTGGCACTTGCTTTTGATGTTTCCCCACTTTGTATAGAATCTTGCAGGTAATTCATATTTCTGCTTCTTCTTCGAATAATGCCAAGAACTACTGAAAGCAATCAGTTTAAGTAGTTGTACAATAGTGTAATTATTAAAACTGTCATTACAACTGTCCCAATTTTCTATATAATGCAGGCAAATTCCAACTACATTCACTACAGATGAATCAAGAGTACACAACCTAATGGTATTCTTGTAAATTTTTATTGTTGTTCATTTCCTTGATTCTAATGATAATTTGGGAATTTTTGTGTTTATTTTACTTATCTATTAATGTGTACTTTACCATCTTTGTGGTAATATATCATGGTTTGCAGTTTTGTGTGTTTATTTTTTTATTTCTGTGTATGTAATTGTGTGTATATTTCTGTGACTGTATGTATTTCCTATATCCATCCCCCCCCCCCGGCTTGTTATGCTTTCTTCTCTTTTCCTGGTTTGGTCCATTCAGAATTGTTTCATTTCTTTGTTTTTCTTTCATTGTTAATATTGTAAGATGCTTGTTTGTTTTATAATGAGAGGGGAAGAAAGGGTATAGATGTATGTGAGTGGGGATGGAGAAAGCATCTGGGAGGAATCAGGAAAAGGAAACTCTAATGTGAATATTTCTTCTCATACATCCAGAAGATTCTAGTCAACAACACATACAACTTTTCTGCTATCATGAAATTGAGAAGGTACAGGTGAAATTAATGAGAAATTGTGACTATATTGATAAAATATAAAATTAATTGACCAAGAAAAGTAGGAGTTGGAACCTTTCAGATGACCAGTTTTAGGGACAGAAATCTTACTTAAAACTCACCCCACTGTGGTGGTTCACGCCTTTAATCCCAGCACTTGGGAAGCAGAGGCAGGCAGATTTCTGAGTTTGAGGCCAGCCTGTTCTACAAAGTGAGTTCCAGGACAGCCAGGGCTATACAGAGAAACCCTGTCTCAAAAAAAAAAAAAAAAAACAAATAAACAAACAAAAAACACCCCACAAGGTATGAACGACACCAAACAGGACATCAGGCTGGGTGACAGCACTTAACAGAACATGTATGGGGCTCACAATGATTTCATGATTCAAAAATTGCTAGTGGTTTTATTTAACATAAAGGAATCTCAGTTCCACTTTTTCCATTTGTTCATATGTACACTTTGGTGCAGAAGTTAAAGACAGAACAAATTTAGTCACCAAAAATTAGAATGTTCACTAATGACATCAACTGACCAAAATAGGCCAACCCACCCATAAACTGGACAATAAAACTCACAGTCACTGGTTCTATCACTACATAGATTCTGATGCAAGGCCATTACCATGAAAACAAATGTGAAAGTACACAACACAAAGTACTGAGTGGCATAGCAATTTGATTCATTTTGAAACATTCAATCCTTGTGATAAACTGTCTAGAGTCAGAAAGTTTTAAAAGGTAGATCTTCACACTCAGGAAATAAACCACTCTCATATGTCAAGAATTCCCTGAAACTTACCATAGTCCCAAGGCTTATCTCTCCCTTGGTTTATACAAGCACAAGATTTATATTTTAACATAAAAGAAAAGCATACTCTCAAACATGTCCAGTTGCCTTCAATTTATACAGAGAGATACAAGGATGTAGTTTCTCTGAGTTTTCACCTATGCTGTCACATGACTGCTTTTCAGTTCTCCATGCTTCTGTAAAGAAGCTCTCATTTATAATTTGATAAGAAACCATGATATACACAATGTTTCAGATTTAAGAATTGGTGATATCATAGTTTTAGTGTATCATTGAGCCCTGTACTGTATACGATGTTTCCTAGTTTGCATTGGTGATAAAAACTTTCAGAAAGTAACTTGGGAAAGAAAATGGTATGTTTGCTCTCTTTACTGCAACACTTTCCATCATAGAAGGAAGCCAAAGAAGGAGCTCAGAGTAGGGACCTGGTATAGAAACTAATGCAGACATGTAATGTTCCTTACTGACAACTTCCTCAGGCTTATTAATGGTATTTTCTTATACAGCACACATTTTCATAGGAATGACACGGCAAAAATTGGGCCTGACCTTGCTGCATCAATTAGCAATTAAGCATATGCCCTTATAGTCTTGCTAATCCACAAGACAATCTAATCAGGGAACTTCTTCAACTGTGGCTTCCTCCTCCCAGGTTTGTCCATTCGATAATAAATTAACTAGGACAGACTCTTTCCTTATCATTATATTTCTAAATCTTGATGTCATTTTTTATCTTTTGCGTCATAAGAATGTCATGTCTATAATTTTATGACTTTGTTGCCCCAAAATCTACAGGAATCAAAATTAAAAACAAAAAAAGTTTCTCATTAACCCTCCATCCATTTCCCCTTCCAATTCCACATGTGAAACTCAATTGCTTTGGAAAATCATTATGTAACTACAAAATGTGATATAATCTATGGAACAAGATGCTTCAGAGTTTGGAGGGTGTGTGTGTGTGTGTGTGTGTGTGTGTGTGTGTGTATGTGTGTGTGTGTGTATGTATGTATGTATGTGTTTATATATGTATGTTTCTACATTTTACAATAGAGTCTACAAACATTTATAATCAAAAGACAAGTCTCAAGTAATTTAAGCTTTTGTTGATTAATATTGTGATGGTCTCCACTACTCAGTAGGAAGTTGTAATTCCCAAAGTTATATACTATAGACAATAAATGAATAAGTTTAACTGATTCTCACCAAAGTTTACTTAAAAAATTATAATACTGGTCTTAGTCTTTGAGAAACACTCTTCTGGCATAGATTTTATTGAAAATTTACAAGTGAATATTTCAGGAACCAAAATTTTAGAAAAAAAAATAGAAATCATAAGATGAATATTTAAGAGTATTTTTCCCCAAGCAGACAACTTGTATTCTATCCCCTGGACCTACATGGTAGGGAGAAAACTGATTCCAAGTTTACCTCTGATTCCTACCCACATGCAATGGGAGAAAAAAAAAACACCAATAACACGCATGCGTGCACACACACACAAACACAAACATATGCACATACTGAATAAATCTAAATTTTAAATATGGAAGAATGGATGATTTAAGAAAACAGACCTAAAATGTTTAATTAATCAAAGAAAATAGAGATTTATGATTCTTTGATATATATTATAATACTGTTTTCAAGGTATGTAATTTACCAGAAATTACCTATTTGAGGCTGGCCCTATACATGCTGCTCAATATATACTCACATTCAAATCTGATTTTTCTTTCTATACAAATGATATGTACTTACCCAATATATTTTTCAACAATTATACTTTTTAAAAATATTTCATACTATTAGTTCTACTTATTTTTGCCTACAGTAGAATATCAAGATATTCTTTTTAAATATGTTATATTAAGAACATTAAAAATACTCATAATTTATTTTATGATGCTGATACAGCAATGATTTCAGAGATAGCATGGTCATGAAGCCTATTCTGCATATTAGTTCAGCTATCTATAATGACAGTACATCTGAGGGGCCAGGGGTTAGCTGATGAAAATTAGAATACAAGGAATTATTTTGTAGTTTAGGACTGCAAAATAATTCCTTGTAAGTTAAGACCTTTTCCTGCTGCTTTTCTTTCCCTTGACTTCATCAGGGAGGAAAATTATTTCCTCTACAATATCTGAGTCTCAAAGGCTGATCCTAGAGATATGAAAATGATATGTGACAATTCTACAGTATAACTGCTGTTAGCTGACATTCAGTTGCTATGGTAATCAGCAAAGCACTTTATCAAAGACAGGCGACAGTGTTTTAAATTCACATAAAAATTTAAAGACATTGCTTGAAAACATCTTTCTTTTTCAGTAAATTTCTCAAATAGGAAGAAGAAATAAATGATGCCAAAGACAGGGTTGTTTCCTTTGAGCTTTCAAAATAGAGTGTAATAACAAAGTAGTTGGTTTAAATTCTCAGGAAAGGACTTTTAAAGATGAGAAACTTGGGCTAGGACTACATAAACATGTCTTGTATGCATAATGGTTAATAAAGTGCTGGCCATGAAAGCATGAGACATTGAGTCAAAGCCTAAATGCCAATACAAAAACCTCCAAAGTGATCTGTGTCTGTAATCCTATTCTGTAGAGGAAGAAAGGAGAGAAACCCTGGCTGCTATGTTGGACCATTGTGAGATACAGGCTCAGCAAGAAACTAAGTCACAAGAAAATTACATTGAGACTGATTGAGGAAAGTAACTGATGTTTTCTTCTGGGCTGTAAACACATGTATACCCTTGTATTTGCTTGCATATACATTTACACTGGCATACATATGTGCACACACAGGTATGAAACCATACATGTAAACCATACACACATGCACACCTACATACACATGCATACACACAAGGACAAGTGTATATACCAAAACTATCCATACTCAGAAAAAAATATTTTCATTCCACATTGTGTGTGGAAGTGAGAGAACAATTTTCATAGTTGGTTATTGCCACTATGACCTTTTGGAGCTTGAACTCGGGTTGTCAGGTTTGGATACAAGTCCTTTTACATCTGCGAAATCTTTGTCCCAATTCTTATAAAAAAAGGAAAGAAAGCAATATTAGAACAATTTAATAAATTTTATCCATTAGGAGAAAAGCCAGAGATAGGATATACCTGCATATGGCTTTATAAACCCGAATTTAGTACATTTGAGTGTAGATCTGAACATTCACAGTCCTTTTATTCAGTGATACTTTATTCAGAAGCCGTAGTTGAGGATCATGTAGGAGTTTGTGACCTCCCAAACATTCACAGGTCTTCTGACTAAATGCTGATTCTTCAAGTAGAAGCTAAGCATTCACAGGAATGATGATCAAAACTTACCTCTGAAAATCTAAGGGACGTGAAGAAATTCAGCTTGGCACATGTGATACAAACACTTTCAGTTCAAAGATGGAATTGCAGAGATACCAACACATACCCACATGAACATTAAAGACCCAAGAAGAGAAGTCTGAATTTCTGCTCCTTTAAGCCCACACTTAGCTTAAACATGGAATTTACATGAAATTCATGGAGACCTTCAAAGATTCTACATATAGAACTCTAGAGCATAATAATAGTTAAAGAAAGTGGAGAAAGAAAGAGGAGGCAATGGTGTCTGAGTCAGGTTCCTATTGTGTCATAAAGAACATGAACAAAAGCAACATGGGAATGAAATAGTTACTTGACTTATATTCCATTACTGAGGAATGTGAGGCTAGGAACTCAAACAAACCAGAAATTGGCAAAAATTGAAGTAGATACTATAGGGAGCAATGCTTATTGGCTTCCCCTCCATGGGTCATTCAGTTTTCTTTTTTATAAAACTTAGGAAAATCTGCTCAGGGATGTCCTGCCCTTCAAAGTAATGAGCCTCCTACATAAATCATTAAATAAGAAAATTCCTTCAAGGAATTACCTACAGGTCATTGTGAAGAAGGACTTTTCTCAAAGGAGTTTTATCTATTCTCTGTTGACTATATTGTAACAAGTTGAAAGAACACTAATAAGCACTGACAGTGAGGGGTGAATTGAAGGGAACAGAGTAACTGTGAGTAAGGAATCCCTATTTCTGTGTAGACATGCCTGCAGAGCTGTTACATGCAATGATGTAGGCTGCGTGCATATTTCTAAAAGATGGAAGCAAACGATATGACTGTCTACAACAGGAAGCTGTACAGTGTATTCTAGAAGGATATTTAACCTCATTTGCAGTTTACAATAAAAGATTATCAAAGCATCACATGGCATGTTCCAAGTATAAAATTTTATATTTTTATATATACTAAAGAAAACTTTAATATATTAAAGTATTTTCTATACAGGCTAAAGAAAGTACTAATCACAAAACAACTATTAAATTAAACCTCTTCAAAGTTATTATTTTTTTCTAATAATTGTTCAGTGAAAACCATTGGGAGCTATTGAAAAATCACAACTTCTACTTGAGTGGAATGAATCTTATTTGAGGTGTGGCTATCGATGCTCAAGTGGATATCCATACAAAAATATGCTAATGGACAACAATATTTAGATTAATTAGTGGTAGTTAATTTAAATAATAAGCTTATAAATAACTAATATAAATAAGGACAGAAAATTAGAGTGGAAAATGGGAGATGAATATGTCTGTATGTCATCATCATGTACATGTATAAAGATCATAAAGCATGATTTGTTAATTTTATAAAGAACATTTAAAAATGAACTATATAGCAAAATTTATACTGTTAAAAAGTATTGTTTATTCAGTAACGGAGAACTTGCATTTAAATATAATATTTGCAACTTAGTGATAAAACAACCTACTTATAAATTGGGCAATACCTAAACAGACAACTCACAAGAACAGACTATTCATGAAAGAATGATCAATAACAGCAGTTTTAAGTGAGGTGCAAATTAAACACATAATAAAAGTATCACATTCCCAATGCAATTGTTCAAGGGAACAGGATGAAAATCATCAAGTGTTTCTAAGGATTGCAATAGCTATAATTGTTATAGGTTGTTGGTGAGAGTGTGTATATTATTTGTCAAAATAACTATGATTCATAATAGTTAAATTTTAGAAACAATCTTAAAAATAAATTTTCAGACCTATTATGATACACTCTAATCATGCACAATTGGTCATAAATAAAAAAGATAATTTAGTGAAATGCAAAATTATTGCTATGTTATAGTATTATGATAAAAAATATGGAGAGTAAAAGTACATGGTTCTCTAAAAATGCCACAAAGGATGTGTACTAGAAAACCAAACAAGATATTTTTAAAACTTTAATACTTCTGTGATAAGGGTGAATAAAACAGTAGAACATTCTCAGGTGATGGAATTTTCTATAACTTACTAGTAATCCAATCTATATACTTATATTTTTTTGTTTTTGTTTTGTTTGTTTACTTATTTGTTTATAAACTTAAGAGAATGTGTGTAATTAATGGTCTAAATTTTATCTCAAATATGTAGAGCAAGAGACAAAGGTCTGATTTTATCTTTAGCTCTCAATGCCCAGGGACAAGAAGCTATTACCACCAGCCAATAAGTATCTCAGGAGCAGAACTTGATTAATGCCTATTGTGGTTTGAATAAAATTGGCCCCCGGAGTTCCATAGAGATTAGCACTATAAGCCTTGTTTGTCTTTCAGAGTAAGTGTGTTACTGCGGATGGGCACTGGCATTTCAGAAGCACAAAACAGGCTCAGTATTTCTCTCTCTTACTGCTGATTGCCAATATAGAAATATAACTATCAGCTACTTATTCAGCATCATGTGTTCCTGCTTGCTGCCATGGTTACCACAATTAGGATAATAGACTAAACTTTTGAACAGTAAGCCAACTCCAATTAAATTTTTTCCTTTATAAAGTTTCCATGGTTATGGTGTTTTCACACAAATACAAACCCAAAGAACCCATGAAACCCTTATATCTAGCTCTCTCAATGCAATGCATCTCAACTATTCAGTGTCATAACCTCGTGGCAAAACTAATGTGATGACAGTTTGGTTCTTTTCATTACAATGTTTCCTTAAAATAGAATATTTTATGAGTTAAAAGTAAAAGTGAAAATTTATGTTTATGTAGTAGTGTTCATGAAAACATTTTGAAATGGTATATGTTCCAGTATGTGAATCAAGAGTAAAGTACTTAGTGCACAGCATTGAAGAACTGTGTTTGTAATGTCAAAAACAAGAAGACAAACAAACATGGCAACATATTCATGTAACTCAATGTTGGGGATGAAGTGAGGAATAGAGTTTCATGGGGACTCATAAACTCTACAGTTTAGCTGAAATGCAGAGGGACAGGTTCACTGACATACACACTGTCAGTCTCTGGTAATAATGTGTAGGTCAATAGAGAATTAGACCCAGATTCAACATCTGGCCTCCATTTGTGCACATAAGGACACACACATGAACACACACATAAATAATGGTAATTTCTAGAAGCTTTCATTTCAAATGGATGGTAGTACATTTGATAATAAAATAATGAAAGTTCATCAATTTTTTAATATAGTCTTTAATCACACATACACACACACACACAAACACACACACACAAACACACACACACACACACACACACACACACACACACACACCACAAAGGAAGGCAATGAATACTTAGCTATTTACCTTCCCTTTTCCTGTCAGTAAAAACACTTGAAGCAAATTTTATTAGGCAATTACACACAAACAATGGAGCAATCAGAAGATCTAAGCCCAGGGTTTCTATCCTGCAAACATATGACAACCACATGAGATTAAAAGCTCCCAGGGCTTTAAATTATCTATTATCTCATTGTATATGTAGACAAAATATGTAAGAGATTTCAAAATTTTAAAAGAACCCTGGCCTTTGTCTGTCATGTAAACACTGAATGAGCTCAGTGGGTTCTGTGGAAGATGATGGAAAAGTGAAACCTCAAAGAGGCTGATGACTATACCTGAACACAAGAGCTAATCAGGATTAAAGTAGTGTTTAATATGAAGCTTTAAAAGTTTAAAATTTTAAACTCTAGTTTTAAATGGTCCATATTCAGATCGCATTGTGACTTTCTAATACAGGATTTTTTTGCGGGAGGGAGATGAGCCCCCATTTCAAGCATAAAATTATTATATTTCTGTTTCTTAATTCACATTTTGCTAGTATTATGAACTATATTATAAATATCTGGTATACAAGTCCTGTGAAAGGGTCACTTGTATCTACAAGGGTTGGAACCCACTTAAGAAGCGCTGATAAGAACTTGCTGAGAGGAGATTGATATAGCTGTCTCCTGAGTGGCTCTACCGGTGCCTGACATATTCAGAGGTGGATGCTCTCAGCCAACCATTGGACTGAGCACAAGTTCACCAATGGAGAAGCTAGAGAAAGGCCTGAAGGAGCTGAAGGAGCTTGCAGCTCCCTAAGAGGAACAACAATATGAACCAACCAGTACCTTCAGAGCTCCTAGGGACTAAACCACCAACCAAAGCCTACACTTAGCTGAAGGTACATATGTAGTAGAGGACTGCCTTATTAGACATCAATGGGAGGGGAGGCCCTTGGTCCTGTGGCAGCACCATGTCCTAGTATAGAGGAATGCCAGAGGAGGGAGGCTGGAGTTAGTGGTTGGGGAAAACCCTCATAGAAGCAGGAGGAAGGAGGAAGGGATATGGTTTTCTGGAGGGAAGCCTGGAAAGGGGGTAACATTTGAAATGCAAGTACAGAATAATATCCAATAAAAAGAAATAAGATATTAAAGAAATGAGAAAAAAGAATATAAACAGAATAAGGAAGCGGTGACTTGGGGCAAGATCGTACCCAGTTAAGTTTAGGTCCAATTATGGTAGTACATACTTTTAGTCCTAGGGGCAGGGGTAAGCAGATCTCTGAGTTCAAGGCTACCCTGGTATCTAGCAAGTTCCAAGTACAAAAAAGCTTAATTCCAGGTGTGATGGTCCATGTATTTGACCCCAGCATTCTGGAACTGTTTCCAGACATGGAAGACTCCGAGATCAAGGTCAAGCTACAGAGCAATTTTCTGGACATACAAGCTTAGACAGCAAATGATTTGGAAAAAAAGAAAGCTGGAGATAATGTAATAAAAGAAGGACATTTCCAGTTACAACAAACAGCAGAACTTGGGGAGCTTTGGCCATGTGACTCTGGCTTCATTGACCAATATAGAAAGGACTATTTCTTGTTCCTTCCAATACCTGAATCTGCCCCCTCGCTTGTTTAGTGAGGGATGGAGAACTGAGGGTAGCCACTAGAAAGTCCCAGACACCAGGGAAGAAAAAGGTTTGTAGGAACCAAAGCGATGACGATGGGGAAAAATAACCTGCAGCAGATAGACACATCCCTAGTTAAGTGATGGGGCCACCCACCCATCTCAAAACTTTTAATCTAGAAATGTTCCTGTCCAAAGGAAAGGCAGGGACAAAAAAAACGGTATAGAAATTGAAGGAAAGATTATCTAGGCACCCATCCTACAGATACCAAACAGACACTATTGCTGATGCCAAAAAGTGCTTGCTGACAGGAGCCTGGTATGACTGTTCCTTTACAGGTTCTTCCAGCACCTTACCAATTCCAGTGATAATACTCAGAGCCAACAATCAGACTGAGCCTGGGGACCCCAATGGGAAAACTAGAGAAGTGACCGCAGAAGGTGACCTGGATTGCAACCCCATAGGAAGAACAATATCAACTCATCGGACCACTCAGAACTCCTAGGGACTAAATGACCAACCGAAGAGTATAAAGTGTATGATCTATGCCTCCAGATACACATGTATCAGAAGATGGCCTTATCTGACATCACTGTGAAGGGAGGTCCGTGGTCCTGTGGAGGTTTGGTGCCCCAACATATAGAGATGCTAGAGCAGGGAGGAATGGGTGAGTGGATGGAAGAGCACCATCAATGAGTCAAATGGGATAGGAGAGAGGGATGATGGAATGGAGGGTTTTGTGAAGGGATAACCAGGAAGGGGGTTACATTATCATTTGAAACATAAATGAATAAAATGATTAATAAAAAAAAAATAGAAGGGATTACTGGGACAATGCTATTTAGCTGGAGCTAAGATATTTGCATTGAACAAGAAGAAACCAGCATCACTAAGGAGAAACCTGAGATTTTTCTGAGAACACAGTTTGTGTTTTAGAGATAGCCATAAATATACCTCATACTGCAGCTGGATTTGGTAATATATAAGAATTGCCCATGTAGTCCTGGTTTTTGAGGTGTGAAGGGGTCATGGAGAATAGCTGAGATTTGGAACTGTGAAAGACCAGGTAAAGGTGTAGTCTCATCTGCAGTTGATGGCCCAGGAATGAATTTGTCATGCAAACTATTTGAGGCTTGACACCATGAAGAGAGCTAATGAGAGGCTATTAATGACAACTAATTGTAGTGGAAAACCCCAGTATATTGGAATGCCAATATCATAAGATGGTCACCAAGAACAGTAGTAGCAGTGGAGTGGAGTCAAACAGATGCTAAATTCTACAGTGGGCAGAGATGGAGATATGACTCCAGACCTTTGGAAAAGTCCAGAAAATCATGTGTGAATCCCAGATATTGAAATCAGAAGCTGTAACATTGAAGTTGCCTGGGAGACCCCAAAATTTTTCAGATGGTAGAGCTGTGGGTATATACTGAAGAAGTCTGCTAACAGAGAATGGAACCAGCCC
This sequence comes from Mus pahari, assembly GCF_900095145.1. Classification (NCBI taxonomy): domain Eukaryota; kingdom Metazoa; phylum Chordata; class Mammalia; order Rodentia; family Muridae; genus Mus; species Mus pahari. The sequence goes on from NW_018391658.1 coordinate 36,536, forward strand.
AGGAGAAAGAAGTCTGTGGTAGTCATCAAAGATGAAAAAGGAGTTGGAGAGATGAAGACTACTTTGTCATCAGCCATGGAGATGCAAAGTTTGGAATTTCCCCAGCTGGTTGCCTGTCTTGCTTTTCAGTTAAGTCACTGTATGAATTTCAGAAGACAGTTTGAACATTGGACTTTTAACATTATTGAGACTGCTATTATAGGTCTTTGGAAATTGGACTTAATGGTTTTTGTTGTTGTTATTGTTGTTATTTGCTGTTGTTGTTGTCAATTAATCTATGGCTAGTTATGGCCCCCATAATATCATCTGTTTGAACAAGGCTGTAGGGACCAGGAAGTAGAATGTGGTGACGTGAATATTTTTGGCCAAGGGAGTGGAACTATTTTCTGGTGTGGTCTTCATGGAGTATGTGTGGCATTATTGGAGATGGTGTGGTGTTTTTGGAGTAGGTGTGTCACTGTGTGCACGTCACTGTGGGCATGGGCTTTAAGATTCTGATGCTAGGTCTTGGGAAGCCAGTCTTCTCCTAGCAGCTTTCAGATGAAGCTGTGCAACTCTCAGAACCTGTAACGTGCCTGTCTGGACACCACTATTCTCCTACCTCGATAATAACTGATATAATCCCTGAAACTATAAGCCAGCTACAAAAAAGTGTGAGAGTTGATTTGGTCATAGTGTCCGTTCACAGCAGTAAAACCCTAGGACAACCTGTCCTTTCTGTACTTGGCCAATGGTTATGCAGGATTTGTTGCAGTGGCCTAGCAATGTTTTGTATTAACTAAAGGCTCAAGAAACAAGAGGAATCTGATGCTCTACACTTTCTGGATGGCCAGGAACCAGAGAAATAGGATAAAAGCAAACACGACTGGAAATTAATTAATTAATTAAATGTTCCCTAATGAAATTATTCTATACTCATAGATTAGTGTATAGTCCATTCATTATCAGAGTGGCTTCCTCCAGTAGCAGAAGTGAAAAGATGTAAATACAAACCCAGATATGCAAAAGGAGTGTGCATTTGAGGTTGTTTTCATGTTCCTTCCCCTCAGTGATCAGGGAACCCAGAAGAAGAGCTAGAGGAAAGACAAGAAGAGGCATAGGGGATGGAGAACATCAGGAGAACATAGCCCACAGAATTAAACAACCAGGGCTCAGATTTTCTCAGAGACTGAAGTCTCAAGCACAGATCCTGAAGGGGTCTGCTGCCTACAGGTTATGGCTGATAGACTGGTGTTTTGTGAGAATTCAAGCTATGAGCATTGGTGTATCCCTGACTCCTTTGCCTTTGCTCTCTTCTTTTTATTGAGTAGCCTTATCTACGTCAATATGTGTGAGGAGCTGGTTTGACTGAAGCCCCTAGATGGCTTCCAAGTCTAACGGCTAACAACTGACATCCTCATATCCCTCAAGATAGCCACGTCCATTAAACTGCACTGCACAGATGCACCACGACGAAAGATCAGATGATGTGACAAATGTAGTCCTGAGCCAATGAACTATGCCTAAGTAGAATGGGGTGATGGGGAGTGGACTAGATGGTATAAAAGGGGATGACCAAGAGAGATCAGGAGGGGGGATCGTTTTAGTGCACATAGTTATGTTCCTGAATAAACTGCTTTGAGAAGGACATTGGTTTCGTCGCTTCTTTTCTGCTGGTTGGAAACGGCAGCAACAAATATGAGGCTTTTCCCTTATTGTATCTTGTTTTGTCTTGTTTGACTGTTGTCTATTGAAGACCTGTGCTTTTTTGAAGAGGAAATTGCAGGGACGTGGGTCTGGTTAAGTGGGGGAGGTGTTTGAAGGAGCTAAGAACTGTGGAGAAAGGGGAAGTTGTACTGAACTACAGAGCAATTGTGATAAAAACTGCATGGTACTGGCACAGTGACAGACAAGTAGATCAATGGAATAGAATTGAAGATCCAGAAATGAATCCACACA